>NC_056750.1:458389995-458434995 GCF_019279795.1 Protopterus annectens
AAGGACTGAAGCTCAGCTTTTTTTTGTGGGGGAACCCAATTTGCTGAGTGGTAATGGTTATTTCAGAAATACTGTGTTCTGTTTATTTTGATATAAGTTGTGCGCTGCTTTGTTGGGTGACTTGTGTGTGTACTTGTACAGTTTTTTTGTGTGTGTGTGTGTATATATATATATATATATATATATATATATATATATATATACACATCTAGTTGTATCTAGTTGTATATAGTTATATATAGTTATATTTATATATTAACTTTTCAAAACAGACAAGCTGCCTGTCTTATCAGACAGCTCTGCCCAAGCACATGTTTTGTAACAGAAGACCCAACCTCCCCCCTATCCTTAGTAGTCACTTGGGTTAGAGTGATGTCTGCCAGATCACTTCATCTTTTTACCAAGGGGAAGAGTGGAGGATCATCACAAAGGACATCTGAATACTCCAACTGCTGGTGCTAGACCACATGATATGTCTTGAAGGAGATCGTTCAGATATTCCAGACAGGTTTTCACCACTGGTATCCTATCAAAGTGCCATAGGTGGACCTATGAGCATACATTTTCAGTGTCTCTTGCTTGCCAGCCTGAATATAGATCTTGCATTCAGTGAACTGGTCTTCATGTGGTAATTGATACTGTAGCTACTTTAAAAAAAAAAAAAAAAAAAAACACACAGATGTGTGCCACTGGGGAGCCTTCCTTTACTTATATAAATTGTTTTGCCATCATCTGTGGTAGCTAGGAGGGTGAATGTGTGTGTGGTAGGAGAATTCCCTACACACAGGCCTCCATACCCAGCATTTATTCTGCCTTGGTATAGAACATGACTACAGGGACTGCTCCATTTGCCGATTTCTTTATCTGAGACTTTGTGATCCCCTTTATCTTCACTCATCTCCTTCTTGGAAACCCATTGTCTGACCTGTTTGGCCCACTCCAGGATGGTACGTTCTGCCTCTCTAGGTGTACGTCATTTTGCAATAAAAAACTCAAGTCCTAGCCCTCTGCCTGGTCTGATTCTGATACACCAGTTGAGTTTATAGAAGCATTGGTACATCTGACTCTACTTCTGATGTCATCTACCGCCACTCTTCTGGAGGCCTTTGTGTCACAGGGTTGGACCAATGAAGAGACTACTTATACTTAGGAGAGGTAACAGAGACTCATTTCAGAGGGAACAGAAGGCATCCCACAGATTTTGGTCAGGAAAGAGATTTCTGGAAAGTTAATTGAAGTACAAGTCCCTTCACCTGAAGACTGCAGCTGTCTTGATGTTTTCCAGTCACCCTGTACAGTTCCTTTTCCCAAAAGGGCAAACAAGTTCTACAAAGGTTTAGATGAGCTTAAATTCCTGTTTAAGAATCATGTGGCAGATCCATATGCAGTGTTTATCTTTTGACAAGCCTTCTAAATTGCTGTCAGAAGCCAATACCTTCCCTTCAGATTAGGGCAGTAAGGCCACGGATAGCTGGGAAAAGAAGCTGTACACTTCCTCTACTCTGGCCTTCACAGCTACTAGCTACCAGACCCAGATGACCAAGTACCTGTTGCCCGTCATCCATTTGAATAAGGTAGTGGTGGGTTTACAGGACTTAGTCTCAACAAATTTATTCTCTGGTTGGTCAGAACACGCAGTGCAGCAGATATAGTATAAAATGTAGTTATGCTGTGGAGGCCTCTTCTAGAGAATCTGCTACTGTCATCCTCAGGTATGCATGATTGAGAAATCAGTCTGTGCTAGAAGATTTCAAAACAAAGCTCATTGTATCACCCTTAAACAAGAATCTTTTGTTTAGCATGCAAGCAGCCAACCTATTAAAGCCTTACAGGAGCAAGGCAAAACCTGTCGGACTGCAGACAGATTCTGCTAGTCTGTGTACCCAGAAACTCGAGAAACCACTCGGCTAAGCCCACGTTTGTTAGGGACCCAGACCACTCCAAAAGCACAGTGAGGACCCCAGGAAGGGGTTTTCAGGGAAACTTTACAGGGACCCCAGATCTGGGAGGCCTCACTTCTCATAAGTCACCGTGACCATCTCCATGCCCACCCCCAGCATTCTGCCCCTCTCAAAAAGACCACATCTGTACATTTCAAACTGTAATTACCACGGTCCAGTGGTTGCTTTCTGTTATAAAGTGTTATGCCACGTCTTGGGAGAAATTCCCTGCCTTGAATTGGATCCCCATCACCAAATGCATGTTTTCTACCTATCCTCCAGGAAGTACAGGCCCGGAGCACAATAGAAAATGTACCTACAAATTTGTAGGAAGGATTTTTTTTTTCAGACTGTTTCAAGTTCAAAGAAAAGAGCAATGGAGATCCAAACTCTTTGCTAAACATTTTTCCCCAAGTGCCAGCTTTCAGAATGCTCTCCCTACAGTTCCTGTTTTTTTGTTTTTCAGCATACCTAGTCTTTCTGGATCTAAAGGATGCCTGTCTACACATTACCGTTTACCCCTCCTGTAGAAAAATTTTCCAATTCAGTACTGGTACATGTCACTTTCAGTTTTCTGCTTGACTTTTGGGCTTTCCACAGCCCAAAGAGTATTCACAAAATGCCTAGCACCAGTGATAGCCTTAGTCCATACCAATGAATTCAGATTTTCCCTTACTGAGACCTTGCTAATCTAGGCTATCTCTCAACATAACTTAATAAAATACCTCCAGTTCACCCTGAACCTCTTGTTGCATTTGGGGTTCACCATCAGCTACAAAGAGTCTTCCCTTCAGCCCACTAGGACATAGTATTCCTGGGCTGCAGATTGGACATCAGGAAGATACAGGCCTTCCTGCCTTAGGAGAAGGTGCAAAGTCTTGCAGCTTACTTCCACTTATGTCCTCCCTTGACACATGGTCAGCCAGAGAGCTTCTAAGAGCCCTGGGTTTCATGAAAGCAGCCATCCCAGTGCTGTTTCTAGCAGGGAGCATATGAGAGAAATTCACCGGTGCCTGAAAACAATATGGTTCTCAATGCTGTGTCACCCTCTAGACACACAGATCTTCATACCTTGTCTCAAAAAGGAGATCTCATGGTAGTTACTCAGGTGAGTCTCAATCTAGGGCTTCATTTCAAAACATAAACTCCACCTCAAGCGATATACACAGATGCCTCTGATGAAGCCTGGGGGGGTCTGGACAGGTATCCAGAGTCCAGGACAGGAGTCAGCCCAGTCTCAAGAAGGAGCTTATCAACATGGAGATTTGGGCTCATCCAGGCACTTCACATCCTCATGTGGAAATCGGGCCCTCATTAAACATTGACAGACAACACCACTATCGTGGTGCATAAGCAAGGTGGGACCGAATCATACCAACTATCAAGATTAGCTCAGATTGCTTGGGACCTAGCTACCCAGAGGAACATGTCCCTACATGCTGTGTACATCCCATCATAGGGCAACATTGTAGTATACTTGCTGAGCAGATCAATCGAGGATCCGGATGAATGGACCTTAAACACATTCTGTGCAAGTGTGGAACACTTCAGATTTGCCCCAGGAAGCAACAGGCAACTTCTCTTTTGCACCAGGATTCCTTGCCTGTTGAATTGAAGAACAGATGTATTCTTTCCTAGGGAAGGGATGTTACTTAATGCCTTCCCTGCACTCCTATTAATTCCAAAAGTATTACTAAAGGCCCAGAATGAAGGGAAAAAAAAGATAAGCAAAGATTCTTACTGGTGGCTCCCTTTTGGCCAAGGCATCCATTGGTTTCCCTCCTCTTTCCCTAGTTAGGGGCAGTCACCACAAGCTACCACACAAGGTGCATCTCCTGATATAACAGAAGGCATCTGTACTTCATCCAAACCTGTCCTCCCTAAGCCTAAATCTATGGGATGAAAAGGTTCCGATACCTTTCAGGTTCCTGTTTTCAGATTATGTAATTCGGGTTCTCCAGGAGGCAAGGAGACCCATCACTTGAATAGCCAAATGGAAGAGAATTTCCTTCTGGTGCCATGTCAGAATTTCACAAAATCAGAGGTTCCTTTTATCCCAAAGTACTTGTGTGAGGTCATAATTGCAGATTTGTCATACTCCATCAAAGCCCACCTGCTGAATACCCGTCTTCCCCAATCCATCTATTATGTCCAGGCCTGAGGCCCAACAGGTTCTTAAAGGGCAACTTGCATCTAAGACATCAAGGAAGCCCTTACCATTTCCTTGGTTTCTCTGCTTCGTACTGGAAAATCTCAGTCTGCCACCATTTGAACCAGCTGCTTCAGCAAATTTCAAATTCTGTCCATGGAAAACCTAATTGCTACTTGCTCTCTCTTCTGGTCGGAGAGTCTAAGTACTGCAGGCACTCATGGCAGCTAAATATATATTTTCCCATAAGAACAGGGTGTCCCTATGGGTTAATCTCCCTTTTTATGCCTAAAGTGGTGAATGAGATGTCCCTCAACCAGGCCATCAACCTGCCTGCTTTCTTTCCAAACCCACAGACCAGGGGTGACAGACTCTTGCACTCCCTAGATGTAAACAGACAGTTGAGATTCTATTTGGATCAAACTAAAACTATTTGTAAGGTCAACTCAACTGTTTCCTCATTCATGGACTCCAAGGTGGGCCAGCCAATTTCTAAAATAAACCATTGCAAGCTGGATCTCTCAGTATCCTTTCGTTATTCACATCATTGCAAATCCTTTCCCACCCACCCTCTGTCTCACTCTGCCAGGGTAATGGTATTCTCAGCGGGCTTCCTACAAAGGGGTTAATTCCGAGACAGTCCTGGAAGCTGCCACCTGTTTTTTTTGTACACACTTTCACTAAACGTTAATTGATGCCTTTTCAAGATCCACATTTGCTTTCACTTGGTCAGTCATCTCCAGACTCTTGGATAGGTGGCCTTCCATATCACTGTTGCAGTATTCTTTACAGTAGGGATCCCCTGTCAAGGTAGCCTGACATTTAGCCAGTATACAAAAGCCTTTTAAGTTCTAATGGGTATGCTGCATGTCACATGTATGCTTCCTGCACATGGCGGGCATAAGTGACATCTGGCTGTACCATCTCAACTTTTGCTGCCAGTCCGAACGCCATCTTCAATAATTGATCTTGAATGCTCTTTTGTCAGCTGGTTTCTACCAATTTCAGATAAATGACCCATTCAGGCTTTTTTATTTTTGTCTTAAGCTTTGCCTCGTTTCTGGTTGTTGGGTTTCATGTCTCCCAGAAATGGGAAATGCCAGTGTGGGAGACAGATTCCCAAAAAAATCATCCTGAGCATTTTGTTCTGTTTAGGCACTTCCACGACCATAAGTCTTGTAAGATTTGTCAAGCTTTTCATCTCTAAGACGTAGCAAAGTTGGCTTTCTTCCCTTGCGATGTAGTTGGACAACCAATGACTTAAACTGATGGCTAAGGATACAATGGAAGGATCATCCTGGCCTGAAGGTCAGATGTTTGAGAAGAAAGAAAAAGGCCACAAACATTTGGTCTTTTTTTTTTCAGCTGTACCACCTCTTCTGGATATCTCTTGAGGCTGGTGAAAGCCCAGAGGACCAGCCGGTTTCCTTTTTGAATTCCTCTGCTGTGATGACTTTGGAGGCCAGCATGGATCCATTGCCATGCACGTCCATGGAGATTTTACAGACTTCCACGTGGGGTGTACAGGGGGAACCAAGGCTAGTTATTACAGAAGGGCCTAGGGTTGTTCCTCAAATTTTTGAGGGAAGAGGTTCTGACTACTAGTATTGAGCATAGTCTGGAATCAGAGCCTCCAACATTTCTCAAGGCTGACATCCCACTGAAAAATAAACAGAAAACAACATATTTTGCCTGCTCCAAAAGATCCTCCAAGGGAATGGCAAAATTTCACTCAAGGCCTATTTAATGTCTTAAGCATCTACAGGGGATTTATGTTAATGCTTCTTCCTGGTCGTCTACCCCTCTTATGAGAATCAGAGAGCAAGGTTCTCCTGAGGAGGAAGTTGATTCTGAGGAGTCCCTTACATATTCCACCCAGATTACTTTGCCACTTAACTATGGATGTCCTTCTATTCTCATGTTGCAGTATTCATAACAGTAGGGAGGTTGCTGCTTGCAGTGCCACTGTCCGGCCAGTATATCAGTCCTTTGCGAGGGCCATAAACCGGTTGGTATAAAATGACATCTGCATGTACCCTCATCAGAATTTTTCATTTGTGAACGTTTGACTCCTGTTTGCCAGTTCTGTAAGTAGATCGTGATTTTTTAGATGACCAGTTATGATTCCGTTCAAGACCAGATGATAGCTTCTTCAACTGATACAGATAAGTGCCTTGAAGTTTTTTCCTTGCTTTTGATTACAGTTTAGACTTGCATGTCAGCTAGAAAGGGGAAGTGTGCTTGTGGAAGACAAATTCTTCAAAAGGACACGCATGAGAAGTGCGTGTTTCGCTTAGGCGAGGCCCACAACCATAATCCTGCCTCATTTGCAAATCTTTCATCCCCAAAGCTCTCTACAGCCACCTGGTGACACTGAAGTTATATTTAGAGAATCAAAGGCTGAATCACTTAGTGCTAGATATGGAAGGAGGCGTAGGCCCTGACGCCGAGGAAGGTGAAGAAAATTAGGCCGGAATACCACCTACGCTTCGGGCATCTGAGCAGGTTCTTCAGGCAATTGAAAGCCCATAATTCTCAGACCATTTCCAAAGCAGGCCTGGGAACCTTAATTGAAGCTGGGATGCTGGAAACGGCGTGTACGTCTGCTGAGGCTCATCAGCCATCAAATGCTGATGGTGGAGGGGACCCACGACTTGTGCAATTGGAGGGCCCTGCTCCTCTTTTTCCTACCAATCAGACGTCCACCTCAATGCTTTCTCCACTGGATACTCTGGAGAGAAAATCAAAAGCTAAACGCCCTGAGCCTCCACCATTTCCTGGTTGGGAGGTGTTCTCTGTCTCTCTAAGGCATTTCAGGCTTGCAGAGACAACTCCCCCCTGCTGTCTCCTCAGCCACCCTTGCAGATATCTGAGGAAGACTACTCTTCTGAGGAATCATTTTCTTATGAAACCCAAACAGACTCCCCCAAGGATTTCATTACCCCAGAGGAAGAGGACCCCATCTCTCCTGAGTCACCAAGAGAATAATTTTACTTTTGGGGACACCATCTCCCTCAAGAGGCCACATTTTAAGTGGCAGGCATCAGAGGTCTCAGACTCCAAGAAAAGCTACTTTGACTTTTACAAATGGAGCAACCATCTCCTTCTGCTGTCTCCCTCCATTACCTGCCTTCCAGGATGCTTTCTTGGGTGCTTCTTTCTCCTGACTTGCATCCACCAGCCTCTAAATGCCCAGGTCGTTTTTATAAGGTTCCCCAAGACACCCAGTTTCTCTTTAGAAACCCTCCAGACCCAGCTTTTATAGCTGAGCAAGAGCTCTAAGAAGCACAACTGGTACACAGAGGAAAAGACAGACAAAAAACAAGCTTGTGTACCTTTACAGCTGAGAAACTGCTAAAAAAAACAAAATTTAATGGAAAATATACAAAATGTATAGATAAAAACCAATAAATGGAATGAGAGCTAGCAAAACCCGATAAGTGCTTTTGGCATATAGCCTTCTTCAGATCACTTATAGCTGTGTCTGCTGACAAAACTTCAAGGTAATTACCTTCTGCTGCCCTTTACCCAACGGATAGACAGCAAATTCATGGACATACTAGGGAAGAAAGTATACACCTCGTCTACTCTGGCTATAAGGCTCTCAACTACCAAATACATATGGCTAGGTATGTCCTAGATACCATATCTAAAGCCTCTACCCTCCTCTCTGAGGTGCCAGATTCTCCCATTATAGCCCAAGTCAGCACTGCTTTCTGCAGCATTCCAAGGGACTAGGCACTCTAAGTGCAGTTATGCTGTGGAAGCCTCATCTAAATCACCTATCTTCGGATCTGTTCTAATGCGATACTCCTGGGTAAGGCTCCAACCTCTTCCCGTGGATGTATAGGTAAAGTTACTTGACGCACCTTTGGACAATAAAGCCATCTTTGGACAGGCTTCTGCTGAGTTCCTCAAATCCCATCAAGAAAAGGGAAATGAACTACAAAATCTCAAAACGTCTCCTGGTATTCCCTATTCTCAGAATACCATAGCAACTACCCACAGAAGCCCTCCTTTGTTAGAAGGCAGTCCTTTCACACAGCTGCTCAATCTAAGGGACATAGACAACCCAGAAAAAATTCTACTCGCAGGTTTCCAACCACTCATCCACTACATCTTTCTGGAGTCTATCTGACCAAATCCAGGCCACCTCCACTGTGACTCAACTACTTTGGACCCAAACACACCCTTATCCATATGTCTTGCCCTCTCCCTACCCACTTGACAGATGATCACAGCAGAACAATGGGTCCTCTCCATCATAGAGTATATTTCATGACTTGATGGATGCTTCCACCTTTCCAAGGAAATCCCCCAACCACCAAAAAACAAATCCACTTGTTTACTTCCACCATTCAACAACTCCTGTCTCTGGGTACCATAGAACAGGTACCTGTCCCAGAAAGAAATGCAGGCTTTTACTCCAGGATGATGTCCTTCAAGGATGCATCTGCAGTCCTTACAAATGGGTTGTCCTGTCGTCAGGCAGCCCCTCGGTCGGCCGGATTCCAAAGTCTGGGTCTGGCTTCGGCTGGTGTCGCACTTCACCCGACGTCATAGCTGCAGTTCGGGTATAAAGGCATCAGCCGACGCCATCTTCCTTAGTCTTTCTTGCCGCTTGGCGCCTGAAGCAGAAGCTGTTCGCAAGTGCCGGTCGGTCAGATCCAGAGATTACTACTACCGAATACTACTTCGAAGACTTCTAAAAAGCTAAGTACCCCGTTGGGGACTCTTTCTTGCCTCAGCCGATGTCAGAAAAAGTGAATAACTGTTTAACTTGTGGGAAACAAATACCTCAAAGATTTCCACTCTTACTGCTTACCTTGTTTAGGCCCAGACCACGACGTAGCAGCATGTCTAGCCTGTGCTTCTTTTAACCGACGGACGCTTAGACGTTGGTCGGAATTTGCCGAGCAGTTTTTCGGTTCTGATTTTGCTTATATTATGCCGTCGGATCCTCCGACTACACAAATATCCAAAAAACGCAAATAAAGGACCGACACTCGCGGTCTGCGGTTTCGGCCGAAACCGCGGTTAAGCAAACCGCGAGTCTCTGTTTTGGCCGAAACTGAGCAAACGGTTCTTTCTTCAGCCGAAACCATGCCTTCTACCGAGGCCTCTTCTAACCTGGTAGAATCGGCTTCTGAAATCCAACCTGCAGTTGTGGTTTCTCAGGAATTATCTGACACTATTCCCTTGGATATTTCAACCCCTGCACGGGGAGCTGCTAGGCCTCCTGCAGCCATGTCAGTTAAGGCCTTTGCCAGGGCTAAAGCAGCTAAAGCTACTAAAGACTGTGCCTGTTAAGACCCCCTCTCACAGGCCCAGCTCCAGTTCCCAAATGCTTTCTCTGGCAGAGGATCTCATTTCTTTAATCAGGGGATCCCAACCTCATCCAGACAGGGCCTCTCAACCACCTCCAGAGAAGAGACCTAGAGCAGAGCCCACTGAGCCTGTGTCCTCGGATGATTCTTCTGATGATTCAGACAATACAGACCCTCCAGAGGTTCCTTATTCCCCTTACGAAGACTCTGATGCTGAAGAGTCCATCCCTTCTGCCTCTCCACCTGAGGAATTTTCCTTTGGGGAAACCTTGCATGCTATGAGGGAGCAATTTCAGTGGCAGGGCCAAGATTTCTCAGACTCCAGGAAAAGGCTTAGAACCTTTTTGCATTTACCACAACATAGGCCTTTAGCTATACCTCCAGTTCTTTCTGTTGTAGATGATGCATTTAATGATGCTTGTACTGCTCCTGATTCATTACCTCCAGCCCCTGCTAAGCCCGATTGGTTCTACAGGGTCCCGGACACACATCACCATTTATACAAGGCTCCTTTTGCAGATCCCGAGACTATCTCCCAGGGGCCTAAGGCAGTAGCATCTACCTCTGCTAAAAATCCCCTCCCCTCAGAAAGGGAATCCAGGTCCTTAGAGAGATGGGGTAAAAAAGTTTACACCTCGGCTACTCTGTCAGCTAGGGCCTTGAACTGTCAATTTCATATGATCCAATATCAGGAGTTTATGCTTGATCAGTTAACTAAAAAAACTGTCCTGTGATGAACCTTTAGATAAGAAATATGTTCAGGAAATGGTACATAACATTCAGCAAGTTAGTAACCGTTCTTTAAAATGCGGCTGTGATGCACTGGAGGCTTCCTTTAGATCAGCCATGACTGGCACAGTTATCAGAAGGCATGCATGGTTGAAAGAGCAGGCCTTACCAGACCATGTCAAATCAAAACTATTAGATGCTCCTATGGACAAGGTCAATTTATTTGGTTCTCCTGCACAGCAGGTACTGAAGAAAATGGAAGAGAAAGCAAAATCTGTACAAACAGTGAAAGACTTCTTACAGGTTCAACCTCCAAGGTTTAGCAGGAATTGGCCCTCCAAAAATTGGTCCTTTCCAGACTCCTCTAAAGCACAGAGAGGCAGGAATAGGCGTTCAAGAGGCAGAAATCAATCCAGGGGTGCCTACAGGGGACGCCAGTGGCAGGGCAACAACCAGCGAGGCACGGACGCAGCCACCACCACTGCAACAGGACAATCAGTGACTTGGCTCTGGCACCGCCTACCAGGGAACAACTAGAAGCACCCTTAGGCGGAAAGCTAGCCTTATTTTCAAAGAACTGGCATTACATCACAAGGGACAAGTGGATTTTGCAAGCTATGGTCCAAGGTTACAGGTTTCATTTCCATACTCTACCAGGAAAAAGAGGAATGCCAAACCTACCACCAAATCAAAAGGCAGAAGCTCTAAAACAAATAGCTCAATTAGTAAGGATGAGAGCTGTGGAAAAGGTACCATCTATGGAACAAGGAAAGGGATTTTACTCCAGACTCTTCCTGGTACCAAGAAAAGAGAAAAAATGGAGGCCTATTCTCGACCTGTCCGCTTTAAACACATTCCTCATTGTTCCAAAATTCAAAATGCTGACTCTACAGCAGCTTCTTCCCATGCTGGGCAAGGAGTCTTGGCTGGTAACTCTAGATCTCAAGGAGGCATACCTGCACGTCCCCATACGACCAAATTGCAGAAGATACCTCAGATTTCTTGCAGGATCAGAGCATTATCGATTCTCAGCATTGCCCTTTGGCTTATCTACTGCGCCCAGAGTGTTCACGAAATGCCTGGCATCAGTAATCGCTCATTGCAGACTTCAGGGAATCCAAATTTATCCCTACCTGGACGACTGCCTGATACAAGCGGACAACAAAAACAAGCTAACAGAAGACTTACAAAGAGTCATTTACTTGCTGCAAGCCTTGGGATATACAGTCAATATAAAAAAGTCAAGGCTGATACCATCACAAAGAATAACCTTTTTGGGTGCAGAGCTGGACACATCAAAGCAGATGGCATTCCTAACCGTAGAAAAGCAAGAACAACTTCCTCTCTACTTCTTGGCATTAACAAAGCAGGACCATCTAACAGCAAGAAAAGTACTACAAGCCCTGGGCTTCATGGCATCCTGCATAATACTGGTCCCTCATGCCAGGCTGCATATGAGAAAGCTACAGTGGTACCTGAAGAATTTATGGTCTCAACACAAACAGCCTAGAAACCAAAATTCCACTAATCCCATGCCTGAAGCAAGAGTTCCTATGGTGGGCTCAGGCCTGTCAATCAAACACAGGATTGTCCTTCCACAAAATTCAACCAAGTCAAACCATCACAATGGACGCCTCAGACCTCGGTTGGGGGGCCCACATGCTGGACAAGTGCTTACAAGGCTTATGGACTCAAGACCAGCTGCACCTGCACATAAATCTAAAGGAAATGCTGGCAGTAAAATTGGCAATCCAGACATTCAGACCATTTCTCCGAGAAGGGCAGTTGATAAGGACAGACAACACCACAGTTATGTGGTACATCAACAAACAGGGAGGCACACATTCATACCCTCTATGCCGGATGGCACTGGACCTATGGAATGTGGCTCTGAGCTACAACATTCAGTTACAAGCAATTTTTGTACCGGGAAAACAAAACATTCTAGCAGATATGTTAAGCAGAACTACCACGGATGCCCACGAATGGATGCTGCATCTGGACATATTCAAAGCCATCACAAGAAAATGGGGGCTTCCAGAAATAGACTTATTTGCATCCCCACGCAATCACCAGCTAAAGAAATTCTGCACAATGACGTACCACCCACTTGCTTGGAAGGTGGACTCCCTATCCTTCAGTTGGAAAAACCTGACAGCATATGCATTCCCACCACTTCCTTTGATGCACAAGGTGCTATTGAAAATCAGAGGACCGTCCAAGGATCATTCTGATAGCTCCAGACTGGCCAAGACAACATTGGTACCCATTACTAAGGAGCATGTCTCGGGAACAAATATGGGCACTACCCCTGGTTCCACTGTTGTTAACACAGAACAATTACAACATCCTGCATCCAAACCTAAAAACTCTGCAGCTGACTGCCTGGAACATTACATAAGATCAATTAACCCAAATGTATCCAAAAGGGTTAAAGACATTATCCTTGAGGCTCGCAGACCCTCTACAAGGAAAAATTATGCAGCAAAATGGAAAAGATACCTCATTTGGAGTACTGCAAAGGGAGAAGATGGGTCACGGGTAAACATAGCCAATATCCTGGAATACTTGGCAGAGCTCTTCCACTCAGGCCTGTCCTATTCCTCCATCAAGATACATGCATCAGCCATCTCAGCAGAATACAGCTTGGATCCTCCTGTCTTCTCACATCCTCTGCTCAGGCAGTTTCTGAGAGGAATCAAAAATGTAAAGCCTCCTAGGAAACCACCATTGCCAGCATGGGACTTGAACTTTGTGCTAGAAAAATTGACACTTCCTCCTTTCGAACCAGCAGCAACAGCAGAATTACAATACTTATCATGGAAGACTGCTTTCCTGCTGGCAATCACTTCAGCAAGAAGGGTTTCTGAACTACAGGCATTAATGGCAGTGCAACCCTTCCTGATCTTCCATCAAGATAGTGTCCATGAGAACAAATCCTACATTTATGCCTAAGGTGGTATCCAGAGTGTCCTTAAACCAGGCTATCCACCTACCTACATTCTTCCCAAACCCACAGAACAGGGGAGAAAGACTGTTGCATACCTTGGATGTACATAGACAGTTACGCTACTACCTGGACAGGACAAAGGGCAACAGAAAAACTGACCAGCTTCTGGTAGCATATGCAACAGGAAGGGAAGGAAAAGCAATTTCAAAACAAACAATCTCCAAGTGGATAGGAATTGCATTAGATTTTGTTACTCCTACCATGGAAAGAAAACTCCAGAGAACATCAGGCCTCACTCTACAAGGGCTACAGCCACTACCACAGCTTTCTTACGAGGAGTGGCCACCAAGGACATTATAGAGGCTGCTACTTGGACCTCCGTGCATACATTTGCCAAGCATTATAATCTACCTTTATATTCTAGATCCCGAGCAGGTTTTGCCACTGCTGTTTTGCAAGGGATCCTAACTACACCATAATTTAGCTCTTTTCCTCCTCCCCCAGTTTGGCTATGGTATTCTACCCATTTGTAAGGACTGCAGATGCATCCTTGAAGGACATAGTACAGTTTTGTACCTACCATAAATGTAGATGTCCGATAGGAATACATCTGCAGTCAGGATTACCCACCCGCCTTCCCCTCTGTGGTACTCCTATGGTATTTGCCCATCTTATAGCTAGCTGGGGGGGGATCTTTCATGGTGTATTTGTTTGTATATAATGTACATACATGCTTATTTTTTGTGTTTGCTCTCTACTATTTGGAAACATTGGCATTTATCCAAATTTAGCCTTCCAAGAGGGCACCTGGCATCTGGGGCAAGAAACACTGAGGAAGATGTCGTCGGCTGATGCCTTTATACCCGAAGAACTGCAGCTATGACGTCGGGTGAAGTGCGACACCAGCCGAAGCCAGACCCAGACTTTGGAATCTGGCCGACCGAGGGGCTGCCTGACGACAGGACAACCCATTTGTAAGGACTGCAGATGCATTCCTATCGGACATCTACATTTATGGTAGGTACAAAACTGTACTTTCCTTGTACTCAAGAAAGACAACCCTTGGAGGCCAATCCTAGACTTGTATTTTCTAAGCCTCTTCCTCAAAGTCCCCAGCTTCAAAATGATTACCTTGTCCTTTCTTTGGCCAGTTATACCCCCACAAGCATTTATGGTAGCCCTAGATTTGAATCTCCACATCCCTATCCAAATTACAGGAAATTCCTCTGCTTTGCTATATGCTCTTGTCATTTTCAATCATCTGCCTTGCACTCTGGTATCCCCATGGCCCCTCGAGTATTAAGTGTCTATGTCTATCCCCCTTCATTGCTCACTGCAGGACCCAGATTATACAGATATACCCATACCTAGACTATCTGCTCATCCATCAAGACTACCAAGTTCTTCACCTAAAATAGGTGTCTTCCACCCTGACTCATCTAGGGTTCACCCTAAATCAAGAAAAATCTCACCAGATGCCCTCTCAGGACTTTTGGGGTGCAGGATCAGAAATACAGCATGAAAGCATTCATCCCAGGCCAAACTATCAAAAACCTTTTGTCTATACTTTACTCAGATCCTCACCCACACTTCCTTGACAGGTTAGGAATTCCTCAGAATGTTAAGCCACATGACATCTCTGATACCCATGTTACCTCTGGCAAGGCTCCACATGCGAAAAATCCAGTGGGTATTAAAAAAAAACCTATGGAACCAACGCTCGCAACCCATGGACTCACCCCTCCCCCTTCTGTGTTTAAAAAAGAAAATCTAGTGGTGAGTGTCAGCACTACATCTGAACCTAGGAACCCACCTAAAAGTTCCAGCACCCCAGCAACAGGTCTTCACAGATGCATCAGACATGGGGTAGTGAGCAGTGTGCTTAACAAACCAGAAACAATTCTCAGTACAAGGCAAATGGTCCACTCTAAGACAAAAGGACCACATCAACATGAAGGAAATGATTGCATTACTGTTGGCTCTCCTAAGTTTCAAATCAACCTTCCTGCCAGGAACTGTGAAAATAATCAGACAGTATGACTGTCCTGTGGTACATCAGCAAGCTAGGTGGGACACGGTCCTACCCCCTATGCAGCCTGGCCATCTAGCTGTGGCACCTAGCATCTTCTCTCCAGGTCCACCTGGTAGCTGTGTGTGTCCCTTCAGCAGAGAATGCTATGGCAGACAAACTCAGCTGAACCTCTGCCCCCTCTCATGAATGGATGCTTCAGAGAGGTTTTCCTGGACCGTATATACAGGTGGGATATTCCACCAGATGATCTCTCTGCCTCCCCGAACAAACAGATGCCTAACTTTTGCACAAAGGATCCACAACCTCAAGCTTGGAAAGTGGACGCAGTCTCTCTTTTTTTGGGAGGGGAATGTACCTTTACACCTTCCCTCCTTTCACACTAATTCAGAAAGTCCTTCTGAAAATTCAGGAGGACAAACCCAAAATCTTGCTGGTGACACTGTTTTGACCAAGGCAGCATCGGTTTCTCCTCCTCCACTTCTTAGCCAAGGGCAATCACCACAGGTTACCCCACCGCCTAGACCTGCTCACACAGGACAGGGGATCCCTACTCCACCCACAGGTGAACAACCTGAAATTGCCTTAGGGGTGATAGGGTTTCTAATCGCTTACAGACATCTATATTAAGAGGACATGCTCAATGTTCTGCAGGAGGCCAGAAACCTTGTACCAGGAGAAACTATATCAAAGTGGCACAGATTCTCCAAGTGGTGTCAAAGGAGAAAAATAGGACTTGCTCTTCAAAGTCTGCTTATCTCCCATTTCTGCTTATCTGCCCATATCACCTCCACTAGCATCCAGACTGGAAGTCAAAACTTTTTCTGAAAGGAGTCCTTCATATCAGACCCCCCAGGAGGGGCCTATTCATCCTCCTTGGGACCTCTGTTTCATTCTAGAAAAACTAACATTACTTCCTTTTGAACCAGCTCACTCAGTTTCCCTGAAACTCTGCACCCTTAAAACAGTTCTGCTAGTTGCCCTTGCCTCCACCAGGAGGGTTTCATAGATACAAGCCCGTATGGCTACCTCTCCTTACCTTGTTTTCTACAAGAATAGTTGCTCTCAGGACCAACCCTTCCTTCATGCCCAAGGTAGTTAATGAACTCTAAATCAAACCATTAACCTACCAGTTTTATACCATCATCCACAAAACTTCCCCGAGAGAACTCTTCATTCCTTGGATGACACTGGCAACTCTGATACTACTTGGACAAAACCAAATCTATTAGAAAATCTGATCCAGTTATTCCTCATCTTCCACCCCAGAGCCCTGGGGAAGGCTGTGTCCAATTTCCTCCTGGATTTCTAAATCCACTACCTTGTGCTACTCCCATCATGGAAAATCCTTGTAGGGCCATGTTAAACCTCACTCTGCCAGGGCAGCTGCCTCCTCTACTGCCTTTTTCAAAGGCATTGACTTCACCTCCATTTTAGAAGCAGCCACATGGACCTCACACCTTCATCAAGCATTACAAGCTGAACATGGCCTCCAGAGCAAGAGCAGGTTTTGCCAAGTCAATCCTCCAAGGTCTGGTTGACTAAGGAAACCACTCCTCCACCCAGGTTCATACCTAAAGCTCTGGTACTTTCCCTACTGTTATGAATACTGCAACATGAGAATAGATGGACATAGAATAGTTGTGCAAGAACTTAACATAACCTTAGATGACCTTCTCTTCCATGTTGCAGTATTCAGTCCCACCCACCTACCCCCATCTCCTTGCTGTCACACCATGGCCTACCTGTGGGGACAGTTATTCTCTTCCCCAGTCTCCACTCTCAACACAGTGAAACTACTTGGGCCTGGCCTACATGCAATTCCAAGGGTCTCCAAATAGGACCCCCCTTTCAACCCACAGGAGCACTACTGTATGTGGCAAAACATTCTGAGGATACGTGTGGATGTTATTTGTATACCCAATGTCAGTTTATGGCCCTTGTAAGGCATGTCAAATGTACCCTCCTGGAGCAAAGACTTTGGTATACTGGCCGGACGGTGGCGCTGCAGGCAGCAACCTCCCTACTGGTATGAATACTGCAACATGGATGATGAGGGCATCTAAGGTTATGGTAAGTTCTTGCACAACTATTCTTTCTGAGGAAGAAGTCTATCATTCCTGATTCTCCTTTTGATATTTCCTTTGGTGAGATTTCCAGAATGATGGAATTTTTCAGATTGTTCTGTGCTCAGTTGACTGTTCGGAAGAGGCACTTTGAGCTTCTACAAATGGATTGCTCCTCTGGGTAAGTATTTGGTGCTGCTGCAGAGTACGTCCCTGCAAGAAAAGGGTGAGGCTTGGCAGGAGTTTAAGCATGTTTTTGTTTCCCCGTGCCCAAGTTTCAGAGGAATTATCCTAATAAACCTACTTTCATCCATACAGTGTTGCCCCCCCCAAAAGGTAAAAAGGGTGCTGAGATGCCTTCTTTTCCTGACAAACCAGGTGCTGTCTGATTTTTTGTCCTTTTCAGTCACATTCCTCTTTCTATCTCTGTCCCTTCCTGTTGGGCTAAAAGAACACCTATGACACCTGGGTTCTTTCCATATTTCGCCAAGGTTATTACAAGGTGTGGAAATCTCTACTTCCTTATTTGGGAATTCCTCAGGAACAACTGCCCTTTTTTCCAGAGGTGCTTCAGGTCCTGTTGTCTTAGGGGAACTATTTAGGAAGTTCTAATCCCTCAAAGGGGGAAAGGGGTTCTATTCCAGAATGTTCTTGGTACCCAGGAAAGAAGACACCTGGCGCCCCATTCTGGGTCTTTCTCAGCTAAACATTTTTTTGAAGATGCACACAAATTCAGAACCTTAACTACACACCAGTGAATCAAAACCAAAGCACCAGATAGTACTGCAACTCAGACCGACTGTTTATTGAATAAAGATTAAGTGCTTTTGTCAAGTTAATTCATAGACTTCTCCAGAATCAAGTAAAACATTGAAGATAGACTACAAATAATAAAAATTATGCTTCTACCCAAAATTTTATATATAGCACAACCTATCCCCAAGATTTTAAAAGAAATAAATAACAGTTAAAATTTCTTTGATAACCCAGTAAAAATAGAGTAGCCTTCAAACATCATACGAGACCATGGGAAAGAGACGTGCATAAAAGCTTCTATATTTAAAATAATTATAAACTGGATAGATCCAAATTACTCCTAGTTGGGAAACCTTTGCATACTATTTATTTTAATGAAAATTCTGTAATAACCTTGTGTTAGATAATCAAATTAATAAACCTTGGGACATTTTATGTATGGAAATCCAATATAATATAGTAAAACTTGTTAAATTAGAATTTACAAATTACATTTTTAACATAGCTAGGAAATTTATTGCAATACAGATTTAAGAATTTGGATAGATTTAATTCCTTTTAGTTCTACAAAAAATTCCCTAATAAGATTCATGAGAATGTTTTTACTACTTGGGAAACAAAAAAAACTATTTGTTGGCAGCAATGTTATAATCAAAAAAATCGGTGTAAATGGAATGGTAGATGAGGCGAAGGCTGAAAATACCAGAGAGTAAACAGCAACAGGTGAAGATAGAGCAAATGTTTTGGAATCATTGGAAGCAGTGCAACAGGTTTTTCACACACTACCAATAAAACTACCAAATGCGGATATATAGAAACCATTTCAGAGAGGGAGGTCGTACAGCCGGAATCGAAACAAGCAGAAGTTGCTGACAGACTCCCCAGTGTTGAATGCACCCAAGAAAGCGTGGAGGAAAGCAGTATAATTTGGAATATCTCCTCTCTCTCTCATTGACTCGTGAGGAAAGAAGTATACTGGAAAGGGGGACTATCATTTATTCCGGCTCAGAGGACAGAGGTAACTGATAGTATAATAGACTTGCATATGTTTGCCAGAAATGTTTTACTTAAAATGTTATTTAAAAACCACAATGATGGAAATACTAACAGCATCATTTTTAAGAAAGTACTTTTCTTCCACTGAATCATCCAGTTTTGGATGTTATCCGCATATGTGAGAGTGAGCTTTTTGAAGCCTTAGGCAGTGTTAATAGGAAAGCAAGTAGTAACTATTTTAACTTAAACAAGAGTGAACAAAATGCATTAAAACAGCTGCAATCAGATAGTTCAGTTGTAATTCAACAAGCTGACAAAGGTGGATCTGTGGTTCTAATGGATAAAACATATATGTCAAAGTTTCAATGTTAAATGACACCACAATGAGTATAAGCCATGTTGACATGGATAAGATGCTTAGAAAGCTGAATGGAGTTTTATATGAATGTTTATTGGATAATACTGTATCTAATAAGTTGTATAACTACTTCAGGGTTGATAACCCCTTGGTACCTAGCATACGGGGACTTCCTAAAATCCACAAGGACGCTCAAAATCCACTTTTAAGACCAATAGTATCTGGTCGCAACTGGTCTACAGAGCCCATCTCTCTCTCTCTCTCTCTCTCTATATATATATATATATATATATATATATATATATATATATATATATTGAGAAACATCCGAGACCTATAGTCGATAAAAATACAATTATTTTAAGAGATACCAAACAATTTTTACAAGATCTTTTACATTTATTCCTAATAATGGTCTGATATTTCTAAGGGAATACCTACTGGATGAGGGGAACCTATAATGGAGCTAAAATAGATCTGATATGTCTGTTGATAGAATTAGTCCTTTCTAATAATATATACTTTGGGAAATTATTTGTGCAGAGATGGCACGGCCAGTGCCAACAGCTATGCTATTCTCATTATGGCTGAATGGGAGAATATATACTACATGGAAACAAATGGCAGCAGATCTTATTCTATAAAAGGTTCATAGATTACCTTTTTTGTATGGAATGGGACTGCTAACACCCTAGAAGAAGTTCCACACCGAGTTAGGAAATGGCACGAATTTTTTTAAGTTTGAAATGAGTTACTCCGCTGAGAAAATTGATTTTCTTAATGTCACTGTTCTTATAGATGTAGATGGTATAACCACTAGATTGTTCAGGAAGACATGCCACAGGGATACCCTACTTCATAGAAGTAGCATGCATCCAGGGCACATATTTAAGAATATAGTAAAGGGACAAATCCTTAGGACCGCCAGGTTAACGGCCAAGGCTGAAGTATTTAAGGAAGAACTGACGGATATTGGATCCAGATTTAGTAAGAGAGGATATACAGATAGTATGACAGCTGACATTTTGAGTAAAGCCACCTCCTGGAGAGAACATAGGTAAACCTTACTTTTCTTCGAGAAGCGAAAGGATAGAACAGCAGAAACAGAAGAAAGCAATTATTAGAAACTCCACATACTGTTCCAGTGACATAAATGTAGTGACGAATGTGATCAAGAAAAATTGGTGCACATTAACTCAGAATCTTGAGATCAAAGAGGTAATAGGAGAAAGTCCTTTCTTTCTGTTTAGAAACAGTCATTAAAAAGGATGTTATGCTACCCTAATGAGGGCCAGCGACATGGAATAAAAGGGGCCAAAGGTACGACATCTTGTGGTAACTGTCATCAGTGTTTATATATAAATAGGAGTAATGAATTTATCCATCCAGACATTCAGCGTCCCTATAGATTTGATGTAACAGCAGATTGCCAAGTAAATAACATTCTCAGTGTTACAATCTGTAGCCTATGTTCAGCCTTCTACGTAGGCAAAACCAATAGGAAGTTTAGGTATAGGATTAGAGAACATCTACTTCATATTAGGAATGGCACCACTACAAATGCATTAGCTAAACATATAACTTTACAAGGAATTGAACATTGCTTTACTTTCATGGTTGTAGAGAGAGTTGATCCGAATAGAGATGGAGATGTACAGAACCACACTGATACCTCTGAAACTAAGTGAATCATAAGACTAAGGGGGAATAAAGGTAAGGGCCTCAATGATAGAGTACCCTTAAGACCAGTGCTAAAGAATAGGAAATTATTTAAATGAGAGGGGCCTAAAATATGTCTGGGGATGTTCGATATACAGCTTCATGTTGTATAGATGTATTCTGCACACATAGAAGATTCATCTTTATTTTAGTTTTTTATTTACCATTTATATTATTGTTACACATTTATATGTTTTTAGTAAGGTTTTTGAAATTGGCTTCATAAGTTTTAATGCTCATTTAAGTGATGAGATAATTAGTTATTTGCTTGATTGATTTCACTCATCTAATTGATTTTAGATTCTGATTGGATGAACATTTATTTAAAAATGGGGATGTTTGTTATATGCTTTTATATGGTCTGATGAAGTGGCATGTTTGTCATGAAAGCGCTTACCTACTACAAATAAAGCCTTTTTGGGATTTACTTTTGGATTTAACTTGTCTATTTGGATTATTGGACTCCTACACTGATATTTTCATCCATTGATTGCTCTATCCAGTACTATTGTGGACTTGTATGACTTTGTTATACTGGTGGAACATTCATCCTAGCTGTTTACTTTTTTGTGCTCTGTGAATAATCAAATAGTTTGACAGTCAACAAGTACATATGAACTTTCATCTTCAGATTGACTGGTTTTTCAAAGTGTATTGATTTATTCATAAGATTTATGCAGAGTAATAGTTCTCCTTTCAAAAACAAACCTAAATTAATAAAATAAATTGTTTGGAAGAATATAACTTGAAAATTATACAAATTATTAATAAACTAGAACATTAAAACTCAAAATGATTGGTATTTCATCACCAGAGGACATTCAATAAATATATACACAGAAAGCAAAATGAACTATGTATTCTATTTAACATCTAATGTACAATTTTGGAGAATATACACATGGAAATTTTTGCATGCATCTTTTTATACATCCAGTAAACTAGCCAAACTTGGCTCTTCCAACAATGTTGTCTGTTGGAGATGCCTACAGACATGTAAAGCAGATTTGGATATACATGTTTTATGATTGTATTAAAGTTAGGAAATACTGGGAAAATATTGGTAATTTCTTTCAAGCAATATTCACAGATTCGTTTAACTAAATCTTTCATTTTATTGAACATTAATGAAAAAACTAAAATGAATAAAAAAGATCTATACATATTATTGACTTTACTAGCGGTTGCTAGGAAGGGCGTAACTAGAAAGTGGAAATGCATTTCTGAACCATTCTTTGAAGAATTTTTAAGGCTATTAAATGAAACGGCAATGATGGAAGTCAACGAGCTAAGGATTGCTCCCAGTACATGGACCCAACAACCCATGGAAGAAGATATCAGCTCTTGTTGAGACATGAAAAATGAACTCTGAATCTACTTAAAAGAAGAAAATTGAGGAAGAAAAATGTGTTTAGTTTCCACAAAACTAACTCGTAGTTTTTTCTTGTATTTCATTTTCAGGCCAAATGTATATAGTTAGTCAATATGTTTTGAAGTATATTAAATTTCAGTTATATTTGAAGAAAATCAAAACTTTTGAGCAAAATAAAAGTTAAGTAAAAAGCTTTCATGAAGCAATTTAAATATCCCTCTGTATAATCACTTGACCAAATGCACCAATTAAACTGAAGACCATAGTGACAAACTTTTAAATCTTAAAATATGAATAGAAGGCATAAAAAAGTATATAATACATACATATTAGATTTAAAACGTTAAACTAATTAACCTCAAACTTTATAAGGTAAAAGTTTTAAAAAGTTAGTAATTAAAATTTAAGCCTGGTGGCGTACCAGCATTCAACTTAAGTTGCCAAATGGCTTCCTTAAGCTCATTTCACCCCAAGGTCCTCCCAGTGGGTTTTTGCATACTGATTCTATACCAAAAATTCAAATTTGTGCCCAGGATTCTTTACCTCATGCTTGTATAAGGAATTATTAGTATGCTTTTTATATCTTGTAAATGTTGAAAATGTTCTCTCCTGTTTTTCCCAAATATACCTTATGAAACCCTAATACTTGGAGATGTCAGCATTGGACTAAACAACTGACTCTCCACAAATGTATAACCTGCATGGATTCCACCAATTAATATCCCCCACCCTTTTGCACAAAACCTCCTCTTTCGAATCTGCTGTCTACTGGGACCTCACAAATTCCCCTTACCACTATCACAGTCCCCTGTACCTTACCAGATACCTTAAGTGATCACACACTATACAATTATCTGAAGCACACTCCTACAGAGACTGCCATACACTAAGTTTCATGCCAACTTACTTAACTCCATACTATTTAGCATCAACTGGTTCTTAAGCAACTCGCCCTCAATGAAGCAGTCGTAAAATTTAACCACATTTTCTTAAACTCTCCACTCCCTTGCCCCTTACAGAAGAATTAGAATTAAAGCTAATTACACCCCTTGGCTGTGTAGAGACACAAGATCACTTGTGGACAGAAGAGTGCTTGGAAAGCCTGGGCCAAATCCAAGACACCACCCCTGTTTCAAACCTACAGGGAACTCGGGAACCTTGTCAAACAAATCAGCAATGATAAAAAAAAAAATCAAACTAAACTCTCCCCAACTAAACTGTAAATCCAGTCCATGTAAATTCTGGACTACCCTTAACATTCTTGACCCTGGTTGCCCTACCACTCCCTCCCCTTTCCCAAATAACACTCAACTGGTTACCCTTCTCAACAATCTTATTGATTCTTTCCAAAGACTCGCACATACTAGCCACAACACACCCTTCTACCCCTCCAACCCAGTCAACAAAAACCTCTTCCTTTCACCCTGTTTCTACCGCTTAAATCAAATCACTTCTGCTCAAACTCAAACCCTGCTCTCCCTCCTCAGTCAACCTCTCACCGTTGCCCCTCAAACTAGTTGCTGAATCTATAGCCTTCCCTGTATCACTACTAATCCATAGATCTGTTAAAGAAGCTACAGTCCCTGACATTTAGGAAATCCGTCATCCTTCCTGCATAAAGGGGGACGTTCTACTGACCCACCTTAACTACAGACCCATAGCCATTCTAGCCTCGCTGTCAAAAGTACTTGAAAAATGTACTCATACTCTATTAAACTTTCTCCTTCAGGAAAAGCGTCTCACACCCACACAATGTTTCAACCATACCATAGCACAACCACTGCCCTCTGTCTTTTACCTATAAAGTTGCAGAGGCCAGAGATACCCCACTTGTATCCTGTCTTTGCCTTGACCTTTCCACAGCCTTTGACACTGCCTCATCCTATTTTATCTAAACTTGCCAACTTCAATCACTCCCCTCCTTCACTTCAGTGGTTCACTAGTTATGTGTCCAGTAGGCAACAGTCTGTCAGATGGTTCTCTTCCTGCTCCCCCTGTCTTCCCATCACATCTTCTGTTCCCCAAGGCTTTATTCTGGGCCCTCTTATGTTTAACATCTTCACAAATGATCTTCACACATTGTAAACTGTGCTCCCTAATACAATATACTGATGATTCAACTCTCATCTCCATTTCCAACAACATCTCAGATCTCCACACACAGACTCAAGATGCCTTGCTATCCACTAAAAAATGGCTGTCTAATAAACTCATCTTAAACCCTAAAAAAAAAAAACTGCTTTTTCTTCCTCGTTCTCTCAGTATAAATCAACCTCTCATCACACCCTCCAATAAAACCATCATAGAACCTGAACCTCACACTAAGCTTCTAGGTACGATCATTGATGTCTAGCTCAAATTTAACTTGCATATCTTGCAAAGCATAAAAATAAAGAAGAAAACAAAAACTAGGTCTTTGCTACTATAAAAGAAAATGTGCAACTCCCATTGCCAGGGTCTCCCTGGCTCAGGCTCTCCTCCCCTCCCTCCTCTATGCTGCTCCATTCCTTACTAACTTAGAGGCTACAACCATCTCCAAACCCCAACAAACCTACCACAAGGTAGCTAGGTTTGCCACCAACTCTCATCACAACACTCACCACTGCCTTGCACTTAATGCTGTCAAATGGCCAGAATTCCCTCAATTACTTTGTTACAAATCACACACTATAGTATATAAGCCATCCACCTGCCCAGCCCTGTCCCCTCTAGTATCCTCTTACACCCCTACACGTACCCTCCGCACCTCCAAAGAATTACTCCTGGATGTCTACCAACCCAACAAAACCATTGGTAAAGTACTCTACGAATCCACCATAGCCCAAGCATGGAACAAACTTCGCATCCACACAAGATCAGTTCCTCGCTCTAAACACGTCAAAAAGCAACTATAAATTCACCTACTTGACACAGACTTGTCCTTCTCAGGTCCCTGCATAATCCACTACACTACTGTATACTTTTTCTCCACAGAACTTCCATCTACAATACCTCATATTATTTCTCCCCTTACCTTTAGTCCCTGTCTTTTTGTTTTCTTTCATATTAATGTACTATATTTCTGTATTTCTTGAGCTTGTTATAATTCACTGTATTTCTGAACTTATGTAAAATGTTTGCAGTAATTTTTACTGTAAAGTGTCCCTATTGGAGCTTTTCTCCTCAGGTTTCCACTGAAAATGGGCTTCTAGCCCAGCTGGACTAACCTGGTTAACATATGTCAAAATAATATATGTATAGTCTTTAGTCTCTACGTTGGCAAGACTCCATGTAGGGGTAGTGCAGTTTTTACAGCTTGCTAAATAAATCAACCTCGTAGAGTTGCAATTGCAATAAAATGGAGTGTAAACAAGTTGCTTATTAACATTAACTACTGCAGCTTCCAAAATATACTTGCATTGGCCAAAATATACTTGCATTGGGCCTAACACCCACACTTAAGTGCCCTTCCTTTTGTTAGACAACTCTGACATGGTTTTCGTTCTCTAACAATTCCTTCAAAGACCTACTTCTGTATAGAGTTCTGGGCTTTCCCCTACTAGGTCAATTAAACCCTCAAAACAAAAGATTTTCCAATTATTGCTCAGAACTCTAATTTCATGTTCCTGAGTACAAGTAGTGATAAATGCACAACTAAGGTCTTCCTTTACTTCCACTCTTTCATCTGACCCCAAAAAGGTTAGATCTTTGGTAATAACAGGCATGAACTCGCCTTCATTTTTTTTCTTTATTACATCTAAATAGATCTCAGTAACAAAATCATTGGTGTATCCTCTAGTGTTAAACATTTCCACTAACGTTTTGCCTTCCATTTCAAAAATATGATCGTTTGATGTAATACAAGCCAACCTGATGAATTGTCTCTTGACATTTCCTCTTTTTTGATGTGGGTGACAACTAGCAAAAATGTAGGAAACCATTGGAATAAGTAGACTTTTTATAAATTGTACTAACAGTTGCGCCCTTCTCAATTTTTCTTGACCAAAACATCCAAAAAGCTGATACTGTCACAACTGCATTTATACATGAATGTTGAGAAGGACCTTGTACCATTCAAATAAATCAACAAACCTCTGAGCTTCGATTTCATCAACTATATGCCATCCAAACAAGTGGATATAGCTGCCGGGGGGGGGGGGTTGACAAGTTTTAAATACATGCTGCTTTTCCCACTGTAACAAGACTATATTACCAAAGGGGCACAGCAGGCCCCCATAGTTACTCCCTTCTTTTGATGAAGAAAATGGTCATGCATATGCACAAAATTATATTTCAAAACCAACTCCATAATAGTGTATAAAACATTCAACTCATTAGGATGTAGCACACCTGTTTCCATTTAAAAATCATGAGATTAAAAACACTACTCTTTTAAAAACATTCATCTCAAACACTGTTAGTGTTTCTAAACAATTTGAAATTCAGCTAAGAAATAACTTTAAGTCCAATAAGTTCTGAACTTTTGAACAAGTACTAGTAACAAAAGTTTGCCCTTTGCTGAGCATTTCAGTAAGAGCCATACGACGGCATTTGGTTGTAAAATTATAAACTTTAAAGTCACCTGAATCGTTGCTAATAACTTCATGTCCTTGCTCAAAAACCAAAGGGGCATCAATGTTCAAACAGTATTTTCTTTCTCCTATCTCCTGTTGTGAGATACTGCAGTTGTCCATTGGTTACATTGGCTCTGCTGGTTCAGATTGTTTTGATTGGAGCGGTTCCTCTATTTTAACCTTTCGGACCTCAGAGGAACCTGCTCTAAAGGGACTTCCTTTCAAATATTTTGAACCATAGTTCCATCTTCCATATTCGTCATTTCATTCGAACAATGACTTTGCCTCCCCTGCATGCCTTTTGGTTTAGGATCACTGCGATCTCTATCCAACTTTTTTCCTTTTCTTTTTTGGATATCACACAGTCTTGTAAGCTTTTTCAAATAAGCACAAATTGCCCTTGAACAGAGAACAGCAAATAATTAACCACATGGTCTAAAGTTGTGGCTTCAACAATAAGCTTGTCAGAGGCATATTGATTTTCTCAACAGTCTCAGTAATTCAGCACACTGTTTATTGAATAATTCCACCAACTCAAGGTGCAGGGAGGAACCAGCCACTAAGCCATTTGCATGTTTCCAATTCCGAAGGCCCTTTGGAATTCTCTGTCCATTAGTTAAATAAGCATTCTCAATTTGTAATTTATGGCACCGCAACAAAAACGTCTTCTAAAGAAGAAAGTAATTGTTGAAAGATACCTATACCAGAAAGGTGGACATTGTTAAAATCCATTTTTTTATGTAGCCAGGAATAGTTATGTTCACATGATGCTCATATAATTCAGATTACTATGTAGGGTCCCCTTGCTTCTCAGAACCTAAGCATACCGGAGTGTTGATATTCTGTAGTACAGTCTTAAGACCAGTCTGGTGCAATAACTGCTGAACAAGTTGTGTAAGCGTACCAACACTACGATTTAAATCCTCATGGTTAACAGCAGGACGTGAACCAGCACTAACTAGTTGCGCCGGCAAGGACATAATTTGCACACCAAAACTCAGAACTTAAGTCTAACCAATGAATCAAAACCAAAGCACTGGAAAGTACTGTAACTCGCACAGACCCTTTATTGAACAAAAGGGCTTTCATCAGGTTAAACTACTTCAGAATAAAGTAAAAACCATTCATGAAGCAATTTAAATATCCCTCCACATGTAATCACATGACCAAATGCACCAGTTAAACAAAAGACGATAGGTATATAATGACAGTAAACTTTTAAATCTTAAAATATGAATAGAAAATGTAAAAAAACTACTGGATCATATATACATATTAGATTTAAAACTTAAAAGTAAATTAACCTCAAACTTTATAAAAGTTTTAAAATACTAGTAATTGAAATATGCTCATTTAAGCATACAAGCATTTTCAAGATCCCTTCCATTTGGATGTTGTCTTTTCAAACATCCATTTCCTCTGCTACTTCCTCTGGCTTTTCTAGTCTCCCTGGATCTCGGGGAATGCTTATCTACACATTACTATACATCCTGTTTTCAGGAAAATTTACATTTCTCTTGCTTCCTGGCATTTTTCAGTTTTCTACTTGGCGATTTCACCTCTACTGCCCCAAGGGTCTTCACCAAATGCTTCTGTCCTGTGAATGCATTTTGCAAATTAAAGGGGGTATACAGGTCTCTCCCTATCTGGACAACCTGCTTAGGCAGAGGCCGCCTCTTCAGAGATCTTGCTTTCAGCATTTACACTTTGCCATTTCTCTCTTGCAAAGCCTGGGGATTACTGTAAATCTTTTAAAGAAGTCTTTCCTGACTCTCTCTCAGGATCATGTTTTTTAGGATGCAGGATCCAGACTGTTCCAGTGCTGGCATCCCTGCCTCCTCTCAAGGCCTTGACTGTCACTGTTTTCTTTAATCCCGTCTTCCTTTGGCTTAACTCGATGCCAGAGAATTTCTGAGGACTCTGGGTTATGTGGATTCCACCATTCCTATGTCCCCCTTAGCCAAGCTCCACATAAGAAAAGGTCAATGGATTCTAAAGTCAGCTTCATTATCCTCATCCTTGGGATTTTCTAATCCCTCTTCCATGCCTCAAGCTGGAGCTTCAGTGGTGGATTCATCAGTTGTCCTTTAATCCAGGGCTTCATTTTCAGCGTCCATTCCTCTCTCAAGAACTTTACACAGATGCCTTGGATGTGGAATGGTGGCCTCCTTAAGCTGTCTGAAGGGGCTTCGTTAATTTAAAAGAAAGACCACATTAGTAACAGATGAGAGCTCTCTTTCTGGCTTTTCATTCTCTTTCTTCCAGGGCCCCTCAAGTTTCTCAGAAAATACCGCAGTGATGTGGTGTCAGTAAGGAAATGGGGACAAGTTCTTATCCCCTGTGCAGGTTGGCCTTTTCGGTTTTGGAGCTAGCTATCCGGTATCGGGCAACCCTTCAGGCAGTTCACATTCCCTCAGATCAGGACATAGTGGCAGATTCTCTGAGCAGGTTCATAACACAGTCCCATGAGTGGATGTTTCATGGACTTGTTTCTGGACATTAGTCATCAGTGGGATACTGAAGTAGATATATATGCCTCCTCTCAAAAGACAACTTCTCTTTTGTCAGAACCCCATGTTCCCTGGCCTGGGAGGCGGATGCCCTTTCTTTTTTTGGAAGAGGATGTTTCTTTGCCTTCCTTCCCCTTCCTCTCATTTCAAAAGTTCAATATAAACAGGATGCTCCCAAAATCTTGCTGGTGTCTCCCTTTTGCTCAGCAGAGTTCCCTCGTCAGCATCTTGCCAAATGCGTTCGCATGTTAACCTCACAGGGTGGACCTACTCACAAGACAAAGGATCTCTCATCCGTCCTCACTTAACTCCAACTTGACACTGTGGATGATAGGGTTTTGATTCCCTACAAACACTTTTTTTTTCTGAGGATGTGCTTTGGGTCCTGCAGAAGGCTAGGAAACACACTACTTGGAAATCTTACTTATCCAAATAGAAGAGATTTTCTGTTTAGTGCCTTTCTCTTAATCTGGCTCCACTTACTGTGGATGTTCCTTTGGTTCTCTGTTGTATGAATTGCTCAGTGCTGGGACTGGTATAGTCTGAACCCAGAGTACCATCCCTTGTCGCCTTGGCGCTTACATCAGAGCACTCTGAGGCGCTAGGAATTGTATGCTGTTCCACCCAAGTGCCTTCCACAAGTGCGATTTAGCTGAACTGTTAAAAACCAAGTTGAAAAAGTACCTGAAGTTTGTCAGTTGCCTTCTTAACTTAGTTTTCAGTGTGTACAAACATAATGCTCACATTTGATTTTTTTGAAGAAAATCTGCTTGCTGTGAATGCCGTATCTTCTTGTGATCACAGCAAGCTGGACATATACATGAGCAAGAGACCTCTATCTGTGTTGGGCAATCGAGAAATTAAAACCTTTGAAGGCTAGCAACTGCAGTCCTTCTGGCACAAACATACCAGTCTTAAAACATGCATTAAATTCCTTGCAAAAAGACATCAATTTAGATAAAATGAGACACAGTACACAGAAACTCACTCTAGTAATTCAAAAGACACTGAAGCATTACGACCTTCACTTTCATTACAGTTTCTATGTTGCTGTGACTGCTTCAGCATCTGAAATGCAAAAAAAAACTTCAGCTTAACTTCTGCTGTTAAACTAAAGTTAACTTCTACTGTTAAAAAAAAGTGTGGGTTACTGTGCAGAAGTTCGCGTGACATGCTTGTTTCCTGTGTATACACACCACCGCCGATCCCCTGCCTTGGTCCTTGAGAGGCTGAACTCTGCCATAAGTGCTGTAGCTGAAACACCCCCTTTGCTCCCCATCCAGTGAACAACTGATCCCCTTTCCTAAGGAGTGACAAGGTGAAATGTGCACGTACTTCTAGGTAAGCCAGGGTTTGAACTTTTTTGTATTAATTTCTTTCAGGAGTGGGGTGTGCAGCCTGAACTTCAAGAATGTATTTTGATAAGATAGGGAAATATAACCTAGACAAATTGCAGTATACTGAAGGGCTAATTCAAAAAAGCAGAAACATGCACAACCACAAGTATGCCAGCTTTTACAAATGCTAGTGCACTTGAATAACGATCGCGTCCTATAATGCTTTACACAGTCGGTAACCGCTACCGTTAACCAGCAGAACCAACAGATGTTCATCATGTTACACTGCTGCAGTCATTACACTTGGGTTATCCTGCCGTCAGGCGGTCCCTCAGTTGGCCTGAGTTCCAAAGTCTTGATCCGGTGTCTGTTGCTGTCGCTTCTTCCCTGACGTCAGTGCGACAGGGGTATATGACTCATCCGACACCATTTTCTCCGGTCTTTCTTGCTGCGTGGTGTCCGAAGCAAAAGCAGTTTGCAAGTGCCGGTCTGCCGACTCCTTAGATTTTCATTTCCGAATCCAGAACCGAAGTCTTCTACAAAGCGAAGTACCCCGTTGGGCAAACTTTCTTGCCTCAGACCGATGTTAGTAAAAGTTAATTGTATTTCTTGTGGGAAGCAAATACCTCATAAGGATTTCCATTCTTATTGTATCCCATGCCTAGGCCCAGACCACAACGTCACAGGTTGTCTGTTTTGTGCTAGGTTTAACAAGCGCACTATTAAACATCTGTTTGATTTTGCCCGACATTATTTTGGCAGAAAATTCAATTATACCATGCCGTCGGAACTACCGACTACCGGAATACACAAAAAGCGCAAAGACAAGGACAGGCATCCGAACCCCAAAACTGACTAAGCCTCTTCTAGGGCAGTCACCAGTGCTCCGGTTTTCAGCGAGGCGCCTTCACAGCCCCTGACGACCGCTTCTTTAGAACCTCTGGCCTCCTCTGACTCCCACGTGGAGATGGCTGGGCCTTCGGATGCATCAGATTTACAGCCTACCGAGACTAACCCTTCAGAGGGATCCGGAGTAGTTGAACAACCCGTAGCTTCAGTGGGTGTTTTCAGACCTACTCAGTTAACCATTAAATCTTCTAAGTCTAAAACTCCTTTAAAAACAAAGAAGCAATTTCAACATTCACCAGGACAGGCCTCCGGCCATTTTGAGCATTTGTTTCTTTAGGCATGAAGACTTAATCACCCTGATCAGGGGGTCCTATCCCCCTCCTGATAAAAGGCCTAGACAGGATGCAGACTATGACTGATCTGACCAGGTATCCATCTCCTCCGATTCATCCTCAGACTTAGGATACTCTTCCCCCCCTTATGAGGATTCTGATGCTGAGGAATCCATTCCTTCAGCCTCTCCACCAGAGGACTACTCCTTTGGGGAAACCTTGCATACCATGAGGGAGCATTTCCATTGGGAGGGCCAGGATTATTCAGAATCCAAGAAAAGGCTCAGATTTCCTTTTATTACCTCAACACAGACCCCTTGCTCTTCCGCCAGTGTTAGATATTGTGGATGATGTGTACACTGAATCCAGTTTAAATCCTGATTCTTTACCTCCTGCTCCAGTTAAGCCTGACAGATACTACAGAGTCCTGACTCTCACAAATTTCTTTATAAAAGCCCTGCTGCTGATCCTGAAACTATTTCTCAGTGCTCCAAAGGGGTAAAGGCCTCCTCTGCAAAGAATCCAGTCCCCTCTGACAGAGATTCCAGAGCATTAGACAGAAGGAGGAAGAAAGTATTTACTTCTGCAACTTTAGCTATGAGGGCCTTAAATTGCCAGTTTCACATGCTAAAATATCAGCAATATTTGATGTCTCAGTTAAAACAAAAAATGCTCCCAAACTCGGATACTCCTAATTATAAAGAAATGCAGGATTTATTGCATGCAGCTGAACAAGTGGGAAAACGTACTTTGCAATGTGGTTTTGATTCATTAGAGGCCGCCTGTAGAGCAGCAGTTACAGGATCTGTCATTAGAAGACATGTTTGGTTAAAAGAACAGACGTTACCAGATCATGTTAAAGCAAAATTATTGGATGCACCTCTGCAGCAGGATGTTTTATTTGGAGTCAAGGCAGAAGAGGTATTAAAGAAAATGGAGGATAAGGCAATATTTATGCAAACGGTGAGGGGTTTCTTACAGGTTCAGCCTCCTCGATTTAGCAGAAATTGGCTACCAAAGAATTGGTCCTTTCCAGTTAGACCTCAAAGGAGCAGATACAGACGTCAAGAGGTAGAGGTCAACCACAAGGTCCTTACAGGCCTCGACAATGGGGTGCATCAACCCAGAAAGAAGGGGAAGACTGGCTTCAGCCTTTCAAACAGCCCCAATGACTTCCCATTACAGCTGCCAAACGGTTCTCTCTTGGCAGCTCCCTTGGGAGGAAAACTGGCACTTATCTGTCACAATTGGCATATGATCACCACAGACAAATGGGTTCTCAACATTGTATCTCAAGGTTACAGGTTCCACTTTCACACTCTGCCAAGGCTAAAGGAATGCCAAATCTGCCACCAAATCAATGGGCAGAGGCTCAAAGACAAATTACAGCACTCATGGACATGAGAGCTATTCAAAAGGTACCAACACAGGAGCAAGGACAAGGATTTTACTCAAGACTTTATGGTTCCCAGAAAGGACAAAGCCTGGAGGCCCATTCTGGATCTTTCTTCTCTAAAGACTTACCTGGATGTTCCAAAATTCAAAATGTTGACACTAAAACAGCTTCTTCCCATGCTGGGCAAGAAGGCTTGTCTCGTAACTTTGGACCTCAAGGAGGCATACCTGCATGTCCCTATTGGACAAAACTACAGAATATACCTCAGGTTCATAGCTGGTTCAATGCGCTACCAATTTTCTGCACTGCCCTTTGGCTTATCTACTGTACCCAGGGTCTTTACAGAGTGCCTGGCACCAGTAATTGCCTTTTGCAGACAGAAAGGAATTCAAATTTATCTGTACCTGGACGACTGCCTGATTCAAGCAGAGAGCAAGGACATTCTTCTAAAACATCTGGTGTTTGTAAAAAAGTTAAGTTGCCTAGGATACACAGTAAACGAAAAGAAGCCAAAACTAGTGCCCTCACAAGAGATAATATTCCTGGTTGCCAGCTTGAATACAATGGCCCAGATGGCTTATCTCGCGCTAGACAAGCAAGGACATCTGACTCAATATTTTCAATTGCTGGCAGCAAAGACCCAATTCCCTGCAAGAAAAATTCTGCAGGCCTTGGGTTACATGGCATCTTGCGTACTACTACTTCCATATGCCAGACTGCATATGAGTAAACTACAATGGTACCTAAAGAGTGTCTGGTCTCAACACTGTCAGTTTGAAAACAGTAATGCCACTAATTCCTTGCCTTCAACAGGAATATTGATGGGCTCAAGCATGTCACCTCAACAAGGGACATCCTTTCACTCAACCCACAGCCAGGCAAACACTGACAACAGATGTATCGGATTATGCCTGGGGAGCACACATGGCAGGAAACTGTTTTCAGGGCAAGTGGCCCGCAGAACAAAGGCATCTTCACATCCGTCAAAATGCCCTTATAGCTTTCAAGGACCTTCTGCATCCAGGACAACTACTACTAAAGACAGACAACACCACAGTTATGTGGTACATAAACAAGCAAGGGGGCACTCATTCTTAACCCCTCTGCGGGCACTCATTCTTATCCCCTCTGCAGACAAGCCATGACCTTGTGGAACACAGCTCTAACCTATCAAGTTTATATGCAAGCACAATTCCTGACAGGAGAGAAAAACACACTGGCAGATGACTTAAGCAGAAACATCATGGATCCCCACGAGTGGAAAATACATCCGCAAATATTCAGAATGATAACACAAAAATGGTGGAGCCTGGACATAGAACTGTTTGCATCCCCAATGAGCTGCCAGCTACAGAAATTCTGCACAAGGACTTGCCACCCACAAGCATGGAAAGTGGATGCCCTCTCATTCAGCTGGAAAAACCTACAAGTATATGCTTTCCCACCACTACCTCTACTACCAAATGTACTCAATAAAAGCCAGGCAAGAAAAGCCAAACATGATCCTGATTGCCCCAGACAGGCCACGCCAGCACTGGTACCCAATCTTAAAGAACTTAGCACAAGGGCCACCTAGGATTTTGCCTCAAATCCCACAGCTTCTTACTCAGCACAACAATCAGATACTTCACAGCCAGCTAAAGACTTTAAACCTGGCTGCATGGCAGACTCCTTAGTCAAGCAAGCAATGCCTCTCTCCAAAGCTGTTATGGATGTCATTCTGGAGGCCAGAAGGCCTAGCACCAGGAAAGCCTATTCGAATAAATGGAAGAGATTCTGTGCCTGGAACCAGACTCTCAGCCTTGACCCTCTTGTCCCAAATATTCCTCAGATACTACAATATTTAACTGAGATGCTGGACAAAGGCCTCTCCTCCTCATCCATCAAGATCCACGCCTCTGCCATTACAGCACGGACCCACCTATTTTTTTCTAACCCTTTGCTAAAACAGTACCTCAGTGGGGCTAAAATCATAAGACCATCCCGTAGAGCACCAACTCCAACTTGGGACCTCAACTTCGTGGTGGAAAAATTAACTTTACCTCCTTTTGAGCCAGTTAACCCAGCAGATTTAAAATATCTCTCTTGGAAAACTGCTTGCTCCTGGCAATAACCTCAGCACAAAGAGTTTCAGAATTACAGGCACTAATGGCAGTGGAACCTTTCATCATTTTCCACCAAGACAGGGTGTCTTTAAGAACAAACCCTACTTTTATGCCAAAGGTGGTATCAAGTGTGGCTCTAAACCAAATTATTCACATGCAAACTTTTTATCCAAACCCACAGAATAAAGGGGAGAGACTTCTACATTCCTTGGACATACACAGGCAGTTACGTTTCTAATTGGACAAAACCAAAGCTTTCACGAAAACTAAGCAATTGTTTGTAGCATACGCTGCAGGAGCACAGGGAAAAGCCATTTCTAAACAGACCATTTCAAAATGGATAGGACGCTGTATACGTTTCTGCTATACACACCATGGGAAAACTGTACCCAACAGCATTAGGTCTCATTCCACCAGGGCGACAGCCACTTCAACTGCCTACCTCAGAGGAGTACCTACCAAGGACATTTTGGAAGCTGCAACTTGGAGTTCTGTACATACCTTTACCAAGCATTACCATCTGCCTCTTTACTCTAAATCCAGAGCTGGCTTTGCCACTACAGTGCTGCAGGGCCTTACAGCCACCCCTAATGCCTTATAGAACCAGCCACCCTACCTCAGCTTTGGGATTCTACCCAAGTGTAATGACTGCAGCAGTGTAACACAGTGAACATAGTACAGTTTTGTACCTACCGTAAATGTAGATGTTTGAGTGTATACACTGCTGCAGTCCAGGTTACCCTCCCTCCTCCCCCTCTTCCTTGCTGGTACGTACCTAATTCTTATACCCTTTACTACCTATGGGAAGTATTTGCTGGTAAAGTTTTTGATTGCTTTTCATATGTATGTTTTATTAGCAATTTGCATAGCCTACCTTTCTGGGGGCACCTGACATCTGGGGCAAGAAAAACTGAAGAAAATGGTGTCTGCTGCATCTTGTATACCCCTGTCTCACTGACGTCAGGGAAGAAGTGACAGCAACTGACGCCGGACCAAGTCTTTGGAACTCAGGCCGACTGAGGGACTGCCTTGACGGCAGGATAACCCAAGTGTAATAACTGCAGCAGTGTATACACTCGAACATCTACATTTATGGTAGGTACAAAACTGTACTTTTGTGTTACTACAACAGACCTTTTTCAAAGGCAGATCCATCTTATTTTTACAGCACAGTTAAACTTGATGCTTCCACAGCTGTATTAATCTCTCATAATTGATTCACTGTGCAAGTAATATAGTGCTAGCATTTTAAGCTTTTTTTGATGAAATTAACCCCTTACACTTAATTTGTTACAACTTGCTGTATGTAATGAGCAGGGGCTCATTAGTGCAGCACAACACATGGCATACTCCACAATGTTTTGTCAGGGCTTTCAGTTTAACAGTAAATGCTACACAAGTTTCAATGTTATAACAGGCTACCAAGAAGACAGTAATTTTTTTTTTTTGACTGAGCAGACATTTTGAAAAACATCAGCTACTGTCCAGTAAAAGCTGCACTGGGTGTTTGCTGGAAGATGGTTCAAGTTTGCAGAATTTTTTTCTCCAGTAGTTTGGATGATGGTGGTCTCAAAAGCTAACGTATCATCATTTTGAGGCATCAGTAATTATGGGGATGTTCTGTGTTACGTTTATTTTTGAGAGAAAGGCTGCAACTGTTACATATTAGCTTGTGAGTAAGGGTTGAGAACAGTAGTTAAGATCTGACTGTCACAGGAAAAGAACTAGCTTTGGTCAGGGATGGACAATAATGTTCAAGCCTCTGAGAGAGATTAATGTATTTGCATATATTGCTGACTGAAGTTTTGATGCTGTATATGTTATGTTTTGGGATGAGTGGAGAGTTATGATGGAGAGAGCATATTCTAGGTGGGGTATATGCACATTTTTGCAAGGTCACTTCTGGCTTGAAGGGTAATCGTTAAAGACTGAACATGCAACTTGCTCCTAAATATTTACAGCTATGTTTTTGATTGAGTTAGGATGGCTATCAAGCAGCACTGAGGGAGTTTTTGAAAGGTTAATAGAGAGATTTTTTTCCCTGAGCCAGTACAATTTCAGCATCCTGAAATACCTGTCTCCAACACGGTCGTGCAATACTAGTCAGATGGATCTTTTCAGGGATCTACGTGTCAAGTGGATAAGTTACATATGATATTACAAAATATGTTTGGGTGAAAGGAAAGGCATAGTGAGCTATGTTATTACTGATTTTACAGTAGTTGCAGCATTGCTCAACCAGATATTTTGGACAATATTTGGACAATATTTCTACCTTTGTCAGTCATGCATCTTATTCTAATCAGAGGGATGGAGCAGTGAGATAAGTTATCACTACTTTTGCAGTATTTCTTTCATGGATCAAACAGATGGGAAGAAAACCAGAGTACCTGAAGAAACCCCACACCGACATAAAGGGGACATGTGGACCACACCAGCAATACTGAGCCAATATGCTGTTTACACATTCTATATGTATAATTCAAAGGCAGGTGTACAGGCTTCCAGCTTATATCATTATTTTTCAGTGATTTAAGATTCTTTAATCTGTAATATAAGAAAAGGTTGTGATAACTGCTCAGTAATGAACTGAGAAAAAAATACATGTAGTTACTTTTATGTTTGAATTGAATTCATGGCATGAGAAAGTAACCATTTTCTCTTGTACCAAAAACTAAATTTTTGGTACAAGTATGAGCTGAACTACAGCCGTAAACAAATTTATATGTGGTGAAGGCAGGATACAGTGCATTCAAGAAAGCAAACCAGGACAAATCTTTATTCAAGGAAGCTCCAAGCCTTTCTCACCAGCATATTGATTTTGAAGATAAAAAAATCTTTGCTTTGAGATAAGACTTGGCTTTTGGTGTCATACACACAAACAAGGCCCGTTGTGCAAACGACGTGAGGGAGTCACACACTGATGAAATCAGTACACTATTGCCTAGTCAGTGTACAAGGTTGAAAAATGTAAGACACACACACACACACACACACACGTGTGTGTGTGTGTGTGTGTGTGTGTGTATATATATATATATATATATATATATATATATATATATGCGCACAAACACGTGTCTGTATACTACAAATGGCAGGCAGCATTCTTACACTCTTAATGTTCTTGGCTATTGACGGATATACCCCTAAAGGAGGATGCAGTTAGTCACCAGATCAGTGACACAACCCCCTTCACCTGTTTCTATCAGAAGGCTGGATTGCTAAGCTGTTTCTAAAATGATGCAACTCAGTAAATATACAATTGAAAACTGGCAGGTTAGGCTTGGAGGGGAGAATAGGCTTGAGTACGCAATGGTCAGCTGGTCTTAGTCAAAGGGACAGCATTTTTTTTTTTTTTTTTTTTAACAGTTCACTGCCCTGTAGCAGAGGCTACAAAGCAGGAAGTGCTAATTTGTAGAATTAAAGGGAAAATACGCTTCCAGTACAAGGGATGACCATTCTAAACCTTTCAAAGCTTCATTAATTTAAAAGCTTCTCTTCAGCCCTATAGTGTAGAAATCAGAGAGAAATCCATGTTGCTGTCGTGAATGTGACTATCTTGTGTAGTCCGGTGATTGGCAGCAACCCCACCAAAAGTTCTTTTTGCACCAGTGGTGATTTACTACAGCAAATCTGTCATAAATGTGATCTGAATTGGGGTGACTTAAAATTTTGAAGAAAGGAAGGGTATATGTCCTACGTCCATTTTTTATAATTTTACTGATGACTGCACATACCTTTCAACCATCCAAGAGAAATTATATTTTGGTTGATGATTTTCCTGTTGGTGCTTGTACATAGGAGGAAATTTTACTGAATGCTTGTTTAGGGAAAATCTTTCATTCTGGTGCCTGTGCATACATTTTATTTGAAGGGTTCACTTGGGTGAATGCTTCATTTTGGTGGTTGTACATACTAGGAAATGTTACACGTGTTTAGTTTGGGTAAGCATTTAAGTTTGGAGATTGTGCATTCCTCAGCATTCTACTGAAGAGGTTGCTTGGGTGAAGTGTTCATGCCGGTGGTAGTACATACTAGGAAATGTTACTGAAGGCTTGTTTGGTGAAGCATTTTATTTAGATGCATGTATACCTGGACATACTAATGTGCTTGTGCATACATGGTCTGACTGCTGAAATGACCGCTGGGCAAAATAGTTTATTGTGCAATTTTGGTGCTTGTGCATACACAATGCAAACAACTGGAGGGGTTACTGGGGAAACATTAGAAATTAAGTTTGAAAATTACATATGCTTACATAAAATACAGCACAGAAATATAATTGTATTGTAATGTGCCAGCATATAAGACATCAGATACACCACTAATAGTGTAATGTGAAATAAGACAAGAAATCACTTCTACTTGTATTCTATTTGTGATTAGTAGTTGCATGAGTGAGATAAAAAGTTATCACTTGTTGACAACTGCCAGCATGTAGCTACCATATTTTTTGTGCATTTTTCCTGGCTTTCAGTAATGTGTGGAATTTAGGTGAGAGGAAGGGCTCAGTAATATTTGTTACACTATTTTACTGAATTACTCAGGTGTTCTTACTGATAATGAGTGTGTTACAAACAGCTGCACAAGGTAATAAAATGAATGCCTAATCAACAGGTTATGTGCAGCAATTATCACCTTTGTCTGATCCTGCATAATTTTGCAGTACTGAAAGGAAGGTCATTATCACATTAGCAATAAGTGCAGTTACAATACAGCAGTGAGTTATCACTTTTCTTGTAATTCTCAGCTGCTGTCACTGTTACTCACATAAGTATAAGTCGTTATCACTTTGACGAATGCACAAGCCAGATTGTGTTTTTTTCTCTGTTTGTAGTCATTGCAAGCCACCTCCTCCATTCTTCATCAACTAGCTATCCTCCAAAACCTCTGATGTTTTTTCATATATATATATATATATCTGTTTTATATATATCTATATCTGATTATATATCTGTCTGATTATATCTGATTATATATTTATCTATATCTGATTATATATATCTATATCTGATTATATATATCTATATCTGATTATATATATATATATATATATATATATATATCTGATTATATATGTTTATCTGATTATATATAGATATCTGATTTTATATATATATATATATGATTATATATATCTGATTATATATATATATATATATATATATATCTGATTATATATATATCTGATTATATATATATATATATCTGATTATATATATATATCTGATTATATATATATATCTGATTATATATATATATATCTGATTTTATATATATATATATATATATATATCTGATTATATATATATCTGATTATATATATATATATATATATATATATATATATCTGATTATATATATATATATCTGATTATATATATATATATATATATCTGATTATATATATATATATATCTGATTATATATATATATCTGATTATATATATATATCTATATATCTGATTATATATATATATCTATATATCTGATTATATATATATATCTATATATCTGATTATATATATATATCTATATATCTGATTATATATATATCTATATATCTGATTATATATATATATCTATATATCTGATTATATATATATATCTATATATCTGATTATATATATATATCTATATATATCTATATATCTGATTATATATATATATCTATATATATCTATATATCTGATTATATATATATATCTATATATATCTATATATCTGATTATATATATATATATATATCTATATATCTGATTATATATATATCTATATATATCTATATATCTGATTATATATATATATATATCTATATATCTGATTATATATATATATATATATCTATATATCTGATTATATATATATATATATATCTATCTATATATCTGATTATATATATATATATATATATCTATATATCTGATTATATATATATATATATATATATATATCTATATATCTGATTATATATATATATATATATCTATATATCTGATTATATATATATATATATATCTATATATCTGATTATATATATATATATATATATATCTATATATCTGATTATATATATATATATATCTATATATCTGATTATATATATATCTATATATGTGCATATATATCTGTGCATATGTGTGTATATCAATATATATGTATGTACATAAAGTACTTGGCAGTGGCCTCTTTTGGGAGATAGGGTGATGCATCTGCATACATTGTAGTTCATTTAGAGGGGGTTTACATGTGTCCTTTCTGTGCATACATTGTCTGTAGTTCATTTAGAGGGGATTTACATGTGCCCTTTCTGTGCCCCCTTGTCAGGTACTGGCCAAGCCCTTTTGCACCAAGGTCAGGAAGGTTCCTCTTCAGAGATTTATTTCAACTTCTCTTGTGTTGGTGGGTGCATCATGAGGGGCATACCCAGCCATCCATTGATCTTGTGATCGACCTGGATTACAGTTGGGAACTTGGAGACTCTTCAGTTCAATCCTATAGTGCTGCTGTCCTAGGTAGAAATGGCCTCAGGGCTGCCACTGTGATGTAGTGTTTCCCTCCAGAAAAGGACACGTGCAAAAAGACAAAGCCTGGGGCAGTCTTAGTCTTTTCACATGTTGTCTTGGTTGAGCTCTCCACTCAGTCTCCCTCCCTTCAGGTGTAGTAAATGTATGTAGGTCAGGGCAAGACCCTTTACATTAGCTCCCCCCTTTGAGTCCTTATGACCATTGCCGAAAGGACACATGTAAATGGAAAAGGCAGAGGCAAGGCGGAGTGCTGGCACTGCATGCAATCAGGAGTCATTGCTGCTACCAGCAGTCTGAGTGGGTAGCCAGCACAGGTATGGGACACTTCAGATGCCCATGGCCTGAAGTCCCATGCCTGTCCTAGGCATACTAGTGGAGTGGCAGTCCTTACCCTGCTTTTTATCTTTACATGTTACCTTTCTGTGCCCCCTTGTCAGTCGTGTGTAATTTTGTTTTCATGGGTGGTAGGTATGTACCTCCGCAGCATCATCACCAGTTATGTACCTTATGAAAAGAATAATGCTTCTGTGGATAGGAGTGAAGATTTTGATCTAACCAGGTAATGCATTATGATATACATATATATGTACTTTTCCAATAGATCTGTCAAACATCAGTAGTAATCTGTTTGCATTTTCTTTCCTGTGCAGGTTCGTCCACCTTCTGACACTGACATGGCTTCACGAGCAGGAGATTGACAAGTGAGAGTGTGGGTATGTTGGCCATTCCTACATTCACTGGGCTACCAGCCATGCCTCCATAACTGAAAACCAGTACAACTTGAGCTTCTCCACATCCAGTCTGAAGGTATACTGGATTGCAAGAAGAGGTATGCATTGGAGCAGAGTACTGCAGTTGTTGGAAGAGAAGTGTTCCATCTACCCTGAGCCCTGACATCCTTGTGCTGCACTTTGGAGGGAATGATGTCATCAGTCAACCACTCGGAAGGCTGCGGTTTCAAATCAGAGCAATTTCTGAACGCCTGCAGTCGTGGTGGCCATGTTGTCATTTTGTGTGGTCTGACATAATTCCTTGACAGATGTGGAAAACGGCAAACTGTCGATGGGCAGTACCCAAGGCCAGACGTTTACAGAATAGGTTCATGCATGGCTTGATGCACAGGGTCGGTGGATCTACAATCTGTCCTGACAGCATCACCACAAAAGATGTTCACTTGTTCAGAAGGGATGGTGTTCACCTAACTGAGGAAGGCATTGCCTTGTTCTTGACTGACCTCCACAATGGCGTGAGGAGAGCTATGCAGGATTGGCAATATGCAGCTTGTGAGAAGAATGGAAAACACCCATGACCAAGTAGGGACCAGTATGGTAAGTAACTATTATGAAATGTGTTGTGTAAAATATATTTTTGAGTTTGGCAAGTAACTGTGGTAAGAAGCTGGAGAAGATGCTGAGAAAGAACCATTTCAGGAGAGTGCTAGCATGTGCAATCGAATATGTATTGTATGTGTGTATAGTATTGATAGTTCCAACATGTAAAAGAATTTGGGGCCTGTATGTTTTACACATGTGCAGATGTCAATGTTTCGGACTTAGGTTATGGAAATTATGATTTGTTCTCATATTTTGGTAGTTAACTTTGCAGGGGAGCATCTGAATGTGCCAAGTAATACCTCATTTTGAAGACAGTATTGCTGGTTCCAACACGGTAAAAGAATTGTGCCTGTATGTTGGACACGTGCAGATATCAAAGTTTGTTAGTAATTAGGTTATGGAAATTGATTTTTTTTTTCATATTTTGGTAAATAACTTTGCAAGGGAGCATGTCAGTGTGCCAAGTAATACCTCATTTTGAAGACAGTGTTACTCCTTACAACATGGTAAAAGAACTCTGTGCACTCTACACATGTATAGATATCAGTTTGTCTTGTACGATTATGAAAATTATACATTTACAATACTTTTCATTATTATGCCCATATCTTTGCAAGGGAGCATGGTGATCGCACAAATGATGCATCATTTTGAAGCTGACATTCAGATGCACTCCTACACTGATATGTAGGCTCTGTCTGTTACAGGTGGTTAGATATTCATCATTTTCTTCTTTTGGCTGTTCCCATTAGGGGTCGCCACAGCAGATCACCTGTTTCCATTTCTTCCTGTCCTCTGCATCTTGCTCTGTCACGCCAACCACCTGCATGTCATCTCTCACCACATCCATAAACCTTATCTTAGGCCTTCCTCTTTTCCTGTTACCTGGTAGCTTCATCCTTAGCATCTTTTTCCCAGTATACTCAGCATCCCTCCTCAGCACATGTCCAAACCAACTTAATCGTGCCTCTCTGGCTTTGTCTCCAAACCTTCCAACCTGTGCTGACCCTCTAATATACTTATTCATAATCCTGTCCACCCTCGTCACACCCAGTGCAAATCTTAACATCTTTAATTCTGCCACATCCAGCTCAAACTCCTGCCTTTTTGTCAATGCCACTGTCTCCAACCCATATAGCTGGTCTCACTACCCTCTTGTAGACCTTCCATTTCACTCTTACAGGTACTCATCTGTCACAAATCACTGTGACACTCTTCTCCACCCACTCCATCCTGCCTGTACTCTCTTCTTCACCTCTCTTCCACACTCACCATTACTCTGAACTATTGACCCCAAGTATTTAAACTCATCCAGTTTCGCAACCTCTACTCCTTGCATCCTCACCATTCCTCTGTCCTCTATCTCATTCACACACACATTCTTTCTTTTTCCTGCTGACCTTCATTCCTCTTCTCTCTAGAGCGTATCTCCATCTCTCCAGGGTCTCTTCCACCTGTTCCCTACTCTCACTACAGATCACAATGTCATCTGCAAACATCATAGTCCACGGGGACTCCTGTCTGATCTCGTCTGTCAACCTGTCCATCACCATTGCAAATAAGAAAGGGCTCAGAGCTGATCCTTGATGTAACCCCACCTCCACCTTAAATGCATCTGTCACTGCCACCGCTGCCACACTACCCTTGTACATATCATGTACCA
>NC_056750.1:458447495-458590089 GCF_019279795.1 Protopterus annectens
ATATATATATAAATCATTTTTAGGCAGTAGTAGTAGACTTGGTTGTTTTTTAGTGTTAGCTGTATAGTTATACCTGCTAACTTGTTTTTTGCTTGTGTGTGCGTGTTTTCTCCTTTGTATGTGAGTGTGGTAACATGTCCAAGGATGCTGAAGTGTGACTCATGCTGTCAGACGGTGTCTCTAACAGATGGTCACACTTCTTGTGTCTACTGTCTGTGCACGGTGCACGTGCAGGGCTCTTGTTCGATCTGTCATGCTTTCAGCCCAAGGGTCCTGCAGGAGCGCAAAAATAAGTTAATCCTTCAGGGTTTGCTTAAGCCACAGGATTCACCGGCTAAGGCTCAGCCTGGGAAATCCTCCAATCCACCCAAGTCTTTGGCTCCAAGTTCTGAGCTGCTGTTAGGTGAAGCACCACCATCCGCGAGTCAAAAAAGATGTCTCCCTCCTTGGAGTCTATACGCTCGGCTCCGCAGTCACCTCTGCTCCAATCGGAGCGCAGTCATAAGTCCTCTCACTGCTCTGTCCTCCAGACTTTCAGATCATGATTTGGAGAGAGTGGTCAGCAGGTTGCTGAAATCGCAGGCCCTAGCAAAAATGTTGTCCAGCCCCCCTCATCAGGTGTCTGCTCAGTCCACTTCTGCAAATATTCATCCTCCGACTCATCCCTTTAGTTCGGAGCTGGAGTTCGTTGGGGTTAGAATCGTGGAACCGTCTGCTCAGATACCTTCTCCTTCGGTTCCTTAGTCTGCTCCGATCCCATCCTTGCTCCCGTCCTTGGAGGGATCTGGGCACTGGGACTCCTCGTATTCTCCGAGGGGGTGAGTGGCATCGGACCCTTGTCCAACGCCGCTCTCCCTCTCGGAGCTTCAGCGCAGGTGAGCTCTGCTCCTGAAACTGTTTCGGAGCCGTCCCCCTCGGTGTGGAGAGGGATTCCGATTTCGGAACTGGAGTCTTCTCTGCGTCTGGGCAGGGACACCTTCGAGGTTGAGTGTACTGGCCTCTGAGCCAGTCCCACGATCAACCCCATCGGCGGCTCCTCCTATGGTGCCTGTGTCATCTTCTGCCCCTCCTCTTGACCCCAAGCATGGGGAGCCAGCGCTCCAGGGAACCCCTTTGGGTGTTTCTTCCTCTTCCGAGGCCTCCCCTGATCACTCAGAGGTGCCACCTCGTAAGAGTAAGTGTAAGAGGACACACATTAACTCCACTGAGTCTGTCACATCAGATACCGGCTTAGAGGATTCGCAAGGGTCCCCAAGATCCCCCTCTGAAGAGGTCTCCTTTTCAGACATTCTTGAAATCCTTAAGCAGAGGGGGAACGAATATCCTAGCCCCTTCCAAGGATGAGTCTGTATTTCTGGATGCATTTGGATGTCCTTCAAGGATGCATCTGCAGTCCTTACAAATGGGTTGTCCTGTCGTCAGGCAGCCCTTCGGTCGGCCGGATTCCAAAGTCTGGGTCTGGCCTCGGCTGGTGTTGCACTTCACCAGACGTCATAGCTGCAGTTCTTCGGGTATAAAGGCATCAGCCGACGCCATTTTCCTCCGTCTTTCTTGCCGCGTGGCGCCCGAAGCAGAAGCTGTTCGCAAGTGCCGGTCGGTCAGATCCAGAGATTACTACTACCGAATACTACTCAAGACTTCTAAAAGCTAAGTACCCGCTGGGGACTCTTTCTTGCCTCAGCCGATGTCAGAAAAAGTGAATAACTGTTTAACTTGTGGGAAACAAATACCTCATAAAGATTTCCACTCTTACTGCTTACCTTGTTTAGGCCCAGACCACGACGTAGCAGCTTGTTTAGCCTGTGCTTCTTTCAACCGGCGAACGCAAAGACGACGGTCGGAGTTTGCTGAACAGTTTTTTGGCTCAGATTTTGCGTACATTATGCCGTCGGATCCTCCGACTACTCAAATTGTTAAGAAACGCAAAGAAAAGGACAGACACTCGCGGTCCGCGGTTTCGGCCGAAACCACGGTTAAGCAAACCGAGAATGTCTCTGTTTCGGCCGAAACCGAGCAAAACGGTTCAATCTTCAGCCGAATCCTTGACTACTACCGAGGCCCCTTCTACCCTAGTTGAGTCGGCCTCTGAAGTTTTACCTACTACTGTGGTTTCACAAGAATTATCGGACACCATCCCTTTGGATGTTTCTACCCCAGCACGTGGTGCTGCTAGGCCTCCTGCAGCCATGTCTATAAAGGCCTTTGCCAGGGCTAAAGCAGCCAAAGCTTCTAAGTCTGTGCCTGTTAAGCCCCCCTCTCACAGGCCCAGTTCCAGTTCCCAGATACTTACTCTGGCAGAGGATCTCATCTCTTTAATAAGGGCATCCCAATCTCACCCAGACAGGGCCTCTCAACCTCCAGAAAAGAGACCTAGAGCAGAGCCCCCTGAGCCAGTGTCCTCTGACTCTTCTGATGATACAGACAATACAGACCATCCAGAGGCTCCTTTTTCTACTTATGAAGATTCCGATGCTGAAGAATCGATTCCTTCTGCCTCTCCACCAGAGGAATTTTCATTTGGGGAAACTTTTCATGCCATGAGAGAGCAATTCCAATGGCAGGGACAAGATTTCTCAGATTCAAGAAAAAGGCTTAGGACCTTTTTACACTTACCACAACATAGGCCTTTAGCTATACCTCCAGTTCTTCCTGTTGTGGATGATGCATTTAATGATGCTTGCACTGCTCCTGATACTTTACCTCCAGCCCCTGCTAAGCCCGATAGGTTCTACAGGGTCCCGGACACTCATCACCATTTATACAAGGCTCCTTTCGCAGATCCTGAGACCATCTCCCAGGGGCCTAAGGCAGTAGCTTCGACCTCAGCGAAAAACCCTCTCCCTTCTGAAAGGGAATCCAGGTCCTTAAAGAGATGGGGTAAGAAAGTATACACCTCTGCTACTCTCTCAGCTAGAGCATTGAACTGTCAGTTCCATATGATCCAATACCAAGAGTTTATGCTTTATCAGTTAACTAAGAAACTGTCCTCTGATGATTCTTTAGATAAGAAATATGTTTTAGAAATGGTGAATAACATTCAGCAGGTTAGTAACCATTCCTTAAAATGTGGCTATGATGCACTGGAGGCTTCATTTAGATCAGCCATGACTGGCACAGTTATAAGAAGGCATGCATGGTTGAAAGAACAGGTCTTGCAGGATCATGTTAAAGCAAAGCTATTAGATGCTCCTATGGATAAGGTCAGTTTATTTGGTTCTCCTGCCCAACAGGTACTGAAGAAAATGGAAGAGAAGGCAAAATCTGTGCAAACAGTGAAAGATTTCTTACAGGTTCAGCCTCCAAGGTTTAGCAGGAACTGGCCTTCCAAAAATTGGTCCTTTCCAGACTTCTCTAAAACTCAGAGAGGCAGGAATAGGCGTTCAAGAGGCAGAAATCAATCCAGAGGAGGTGCCTACAGGGGACGCCAGTGGCAAGGCAACAACCAGCGAGGCACAGACACAACCACTACCACTGCAACAGGACAGTCACAGTGACTTGGCTCTGACACCGCTTACCAGGGAACAAATAGCAGCACCCTTAGGCGGAAAGTTAGCCTTATTTTCAAAAAACTGGCACTATATCACAAGAGAAGTGGGTTTTGCAAACTATAGACCAAGGCTACAGGTTTCATTTCCACACTTTACCAGGAAAAAGAGGAATGCCAAACCTACCACCAAATCAAAAGACAGGAGCTCTAAAACAAATAGCTCAATTAGCAAAGATGAGAGCTGTGGAAAGGGTACCACCTATAGAACTAGACCAGGGATTTTACTCCAGACTCTTCCTGGTACCAAGAAGAGAAAAATTGGAGGCCTATTCTCTACCTGTCCGCTTTAAACACATTCATCATTGTCCCAAAATTCAAAATGCTGACCCTACAGCAACTTCTTCCCATGCTGGGCAAGGAGTACTGGCTGGTAACTCTAGATCTCAAGGAGGCATACCTGCACGTCCCCATACGACCAAATTGCAATAGATACCTCAGATTTCTTGCAGGATCAGAGCATTATCAATTCTCAGCATTGCCCTTTGGCTTATCTACTGCGCCCAGAGTGTTCACGAAATGCCTGGCATCAGTAATCGCTCACTGCAGGCTTCAGGGAATCCAAATTTATCCATACCTGGACGACTGCCTGATACAAGCGGACAACAAAAACAAGCTGACACAAGACTTACAAAGAGTCATTTGCTTACTACAAGCCCTGGGATACACAGTCAATATAAAAAAGTCAAGACTGATACCTTCCCAAACAATAACCTTCTTGGGTGCAGAATTGGACACAGTACAACAGATGGCATTCCTAACTGCAGAAAAACAAGAACAACTTCCTCTCTACTTCTTGGCATTAACAAAGCAGAACAAACTAACAGCAAGGAAAGTACTGCAGGCCTTGGGCTTCATGGCATCCTGCATAATCCTGGTCCCCCATGCCAGACTGCATATGAGAAAGCTACAGTGGTACCTAAAGAATTTATGGTCTCAACACAGGCACAGCTTAGAAACCGAAATACCACTAATCCCATGCCTGAAACAAGAGTTCCTATGGTAGGCTCAGGCATGCCAGTCAAACACAGGTTTGCCCTTCCACAGCATTCAACCGAGCGAAACCATCACAACAGACACCTCAGACCTCGGTTGGGGGGCCCACATGCTGGACAAGTGCATACAAGGCTTATGGACTTCAGATCAGCTGTACCTGCACATAAATCAAAAAGAAATGCTGGCAGTAAAACTAGCAATCCAGAATTTCAGACCATTCCTCCAAGAAGGCCAGTTGATAAGGACAGACAACACCACAGTCATGTTGGTACATCAACAAACAGGGAGGCACTCATTCATACCCTCTGTGCCGAATGGCTGTGGACCTATGGAATATGGCTCTGAGTTACAACATTCAGTTACAAGCAATTTTTGTACCGGGAAAGGAAAACATCCTAGCAGACATGTTAAGCAGAACTATCTCGGATGCTCACGAATGGATGTTACACCCGGACATCTTCAAGGCCATCACAAAGAAATGGGGACTGCCACAAATAGACCTATTCGCATCCCCACTCAATCACCAGCTCAAGAAATTTTGCACAAGGACATACCACCCACTTGCTTGGAAGGTGGACTCTCTATCCTTCAGTTGGAAAGGCCTGACAGCATATGCATTTCCACCTCTTCCTTTGATGCACAAGGTACTATTGAAAATCAGAGGAACGTCCAAGGATAATACTGATAGCTCCAGATTGGCCAAGACAACATTGGTACCCATTACTGAGGAGCATGTCTCTGGGGAAAATGTGGACACTACCCCTGATTCCTTTGATGTTAACTCAGAGCGACTACAACATCCTGCATCCAAACCTGAAAACTCTGCAACTGACTGCCTGGAACATTACATAAGAGCAACTAACCCAGATTTATCCCAAAGGGTTAAAGACATTATCCTTGAGGCCCGCAGACCTTCAACAAGAAGGAACTATGCAGGAAAATGGAAAAGGTTTCTCATTTGGAGTACTGAAAGGGGGAAGGATGTGTCAAAGGTAGGCATTGCCAACATCCTGGAGTACTTGGCAGAGCTTTACCATACAGGCCTGTCCTACTCCTCCATCAAGATACATGCATCAGCTATTTCTGCAGAATACAGCTTCGATCCCCCTGTCTTTTCGCATCCTCTACTCAGGCAGTTTCTGAGAGGAATCAAGAACGTAAAACCTCCTAGAAAACCACCATTACCAGCATGGGACTTTAACTTTGTGCTAGAAAAATTGACACTCCCCCCCCCCCCCCCCTTTCGAACCAGCAGCAACAGCAGATCTTCAACACCTATCCTGGAAAACTGCTTTCCTGCTGGCAATTACTTCAGCAAGAAGGGTTTCGGAGCTACAGGCTTTAATGGCAGTACAACCCTTCCTAATCTTCCATCAAGATAGTGTCCATGAGAACTAATCCTACATTTATGCCTAAGGTGGTATCCAGAGTGTCTTTAAACCAGGCAATCCACCTACCTACCTACCTTTCCCAATCCACAGAACAAGGGGGAAAGACTGCTACATACCTTGGATGTACATAGACAGTTACGCTACTACCTGGACAGAACCAAGGGCAATAGAAAAACTGACCAGCTTCTGGTAGCATATGCAACAGGAAGGGAAGGAAAAGCAATTTCCAAACAGACTTTCTCCAAGTGGATAGGAAATTGCATTAGATTCTGTTACTCCTACCATGGAAAGCAAATTCCACAGAACATAAGGCCTCATTCTACAAGGGCTACAGCCACTACCACAGCTTTCTTACGAGGAGTGGCTACCAAGGACATTATAGAGGCTGCTACTTGGACCTCCGTGCATACATTTGCCAAGCATTATAACTTACCTTTATACTCTAGATCCCGAGCAGGTTTTGCCACTGCTGTTTTGCAAGGGATCCTAACTACACCATAATTTCTTCTTCCTCCTCCCCTAGTGTGGCTATGGTATTCTACCCATTTGTAAGGACTGCAGATGCATCCTTGAAGGACATAGTACAGTTTTGTACCTACCGTAAATGTAGATGTCCGAACAGGATAGCATCTGCAGTCAGGATTACCCACCCTCCTTCCCCTCTGTGGTATTCCTAGGGTATTTGCCCACCTAATAGCTAGCTGGGATCTCTTATGGTGTATTTGTTTGTATATATGTATATACATGCTTATTTTTGTGTTTGCCTTCTACTTTTGGAAACATTGGCATTTATCCAAAATTTAGCTATCCAAGAGGGCAACTGGCATCTGGGGCAAGAAACACAGAGGAAAATGGCGTCGGCTGATGCCTTTATACCCGAAGAACTGCAGCTATGACGTCGGGTGAAGTGCGACACCAGCCGAGGCCAGACCCAGACTTTGGAATCCGGCCGACCGAAGGGCTGCCTGACGACAGGACAACCCATTTGTAAGGACTGCAGATGCTATCCTGTTCGGACATCTACATTTATGGTAGGTACAAAACTGTACTTTCTCGACCTTCCACCTCCTGGGTGTCTCCGCCTTTCGACCAATTTATGTTGGTGGTGGCTCAGAAGGCGTGGTCAGCTCCAGACACAGTGGAACCAACCCCCAGGAGACTTGATAAATTTATAACTGCACCTCAAGACAAACAGTTTTTATCTAAGGGCGTACCTGTTGATGTCTTGTTGGTAGCAGCAGCCACAAAGAAGGAGTTGGCAGAAACTTTGTCATCTGTCCATCCTCCTAACAAGGAGTCTAGGACTATGGACAGATATGGGAAACAAATGTTTGCTTCAGCGACCTTCTTGATGAAGTCTCTGAATTTGTGCCATTTCACCCGCCTTCAAGGGTATCTCCTTAAAGAGCTTGGAGATGCTCTCCAAGATCCATCAGCTGTGGGGGCTCCAGCTAAGGTGGCCTCCCAGCTGGCGACTCTGAATTCAGTTAACTCCTCCGTGAGGCACATTTCTTATGCAGCCGATGGTGTGAGTAGAGCTGCAGGCACAGGCGTCGCCCATAGGAGGCACGCATGAATGCGGCTATGTAATTTTGCAGTACCCTTCAGAGCATCTTTCACCAATACCCCCTTTGATGGCTCCGCTCTCTTTGGACCACAGGTGAAGGACACACTAACCAGGTGTGAACAGGAAGGCAAGACTCTCTGCCGCGGGAGTCCGTTTTTCCACTCCTTCCAGACCATACCCCAAGGGTCAGAAGAGTGCAAAAATATGGTTCCGTAAATCTCTGGGAACCTTGCCTGACGCATGTGGTGAGTTCCCCCTCCAGGGGCAGAGGAGGCAACAATAACAGATGCCATCCTTGTGGCAGTGGGGGTCTGCAGAACCAGGGCAGCAAGAAAATCCTTCTCTGAGAAGCCTTTTCAGCATCCCTGAAGGGTTGCCCGGCTGCCAGCCTCTGGAGGCAGTCTGGGGAAGACTTTTGCTCTACCCCAAAGCCTGGCAGAATCTAACTCAAGACAAGTGGGTACAGTTTATCATATCTGGAGGTTGCAGAATCCGCTTTGCTCAACCCCCGTTACCGTCAAACAAGTCCCTTCCAGATGTTCCACCCAATCTAAGGGACCAAGCAGCCAAAGAAATTTCAAAGCTGCTACACAAAAGGGTCATCCAGGAAGTCCCAACAGACCAGATCGGATCCGGAACTTACTCAAGGTTCTTTTTGTACCAGAAAAGACGGGACTGTAGACCCATTCTGGATCTCAGCAGATTAAACGGGTCTGTACAAAGAACAAAGTTTTGGATGGTCTCGCTACAGTCCATTCTACACTTCCTGGGTCAGGACAATTGGATGTGCTCTATAGATCTTCAGGATGCGTACTACCACATCAAAACGCACAAGCGTTCCAGAAGATTCCTTCGCTTCTGGCTGGGAGCCAGTCATCAGTTCAGAGCTCTGCCCTTCGGTCTCACCACAGCCCCCAGGGTGTTCAAATGCATGGCAGTGGTTACGGCTCACCTGAGACGTCAGGGATTCCAGGTGATTTTCATCGTGTTACCCTGCTGCCGTCATCACACTTGGGTTATCCTGTCGTCAGGCGGTCCCATAGTCGGCCTGAATTCCAAAGTCTTGGTCCGGCGTCGGTTGCTGTCACTTCACTGACGTCAGTGCGCCAGGGGTATACAAGAGGCATCCAACGCCATTTTCTTCAGTCTTTCCTGCCGTGCAGTGCCCGAAGCAGAAGCAGTTCAAGTGCCGGTCGGCCGACACCTGAGATTTTCGAATAGTTTCAGTCCGAAGTCTTCAAAGCTAAGTACCCCGTTGGGGAACCTTTTCTTACCTCAGTCCAATGTCAGTCCGATGTCAGAAAAAGTTAACAATTGCATTTCTTGTGGGAAGCAAATACCTCACAAGGACTTTCATTCTTATTCCATACCTTTCCTAGGCCCAGACCACATCACTGGTTGTCTGTTTTGTGCTAGGTTCAATAAGCGAACTATAAAGCGACGCTTTGATTTCGCACGACACTACGGTAGGAAATTTAATTACACTATGCCATCTGAGCAACCGACTACTGGTGTGCATAAAAAACGCAAAGATAGACAGGCAACCTAGATCCAAGCCAGACTCCGAGGCCTCGGCTGGGCCGGTCGCTGATTCTCCGGTTTTCAGTGAGGTGTCTACGCAGCCCCTGGCTACCGCAGAATTGGAAACCCAGACCGTTTTGGATTCTGTAGCAGAGTTCTAGGCAGATGCAGCCAATTTCTTTAGGCCCTACCGACGACATTGCAGAAGGAGAAGCGGGTGCTATAGAAACACCTTCGGTTTCAGAATGTGTCTTCAGACCGGCTACTCTCACCATAAAATCTTATGCTAAGCTTAAGACTCCTCTAAAACCAAAAAAGACTGCACTTCAGTCTCCAGTTCAAGGCCCCATGCCTAAGAAACAGATGCTTAAAATGGCTTAAGATTTAATTTCTTTGATCAGGGGTTCCCAACCCCCCCCCCCCGACAAAAGGCCTAGACAAGATGAGGATTATGCCTTCTCTGATCAAGTGTCTATTTCCTCAGGCTCCTCTGGGGAGCAGGATTACTCCTTTCCCCCTTATGAAGATTCTGATGCTGAAGATTCCATTCCCTCAGCTTCTTCCCCTGAAGACTGTTCCTTTGAAGAAACGTTACATACCATGAGGGAACATTTCCACTGGGAAGGTCAGGACTCAGACTCGAAGAAAAGGTCCAGAGAGTTTCTTTTACTCCCCCAGCACAGACCACTTGCTATCCCCCCAGTTTTAGACATTGTGGATTATGTTTACTTAGAATCTAGTCTAATTCAAGATTCTCCTCTTCCTGCTCCAGCCAAACCAGATAGATACTATAGAGTGCCTCACTCTCACAAATTCCTTTACAAAAGCTCTGTTGCTGATCCAGAGACTATCTCCCAGGGTCCCAAAGGGGCTAAGGCTTCTATGGCTAAAAATCCTGTACCCTCTGAAAGGGACTAGATAGGTGGGGGAAGAAGGTTTACACCTCAGCTACTCTAGCTATGAGAGCACTAAATTGTCAATTTCACATGCTTAAATACCAGCAATTCCTAATGTCTCAAATAAAACAAAATTATGAGCACGCACCCTCAACAGTCCAAATTCAAGGAAATGCAAGATCTGTTGTATGCAGCTGAACAGGTGGGCAAACGTACTTTACAATGTGGATTTGATTCCTTGGAAGCTTCCTGTAGAGCAGCTGTTACTGGGTCTGTTATATGTAGGCATGCTTGGTTAAAGGAACAAACTTTGCCTGATCATGTTAAAGCAAAGTTACTAGATGCACCCTTACAGCAAGATGTCTTATTCGGGGTTAAAGCAGAAGAGGTTTTAAAGAAAATGGAGGATAGGCAAAATCTATGCTAACGGTCAAAGATTTCTTATTGGCCAGCAAAAAATTAGTTCTTTCCAGCCTCTTACAGACCACAGAGGGGTAAAATACAGGTGCCCAAGGGGCAGAGGACAAGCACAAATCCCTTACAAACCTCTACAATGGGGCACTGTAACACAGAAGGGAGGAGAAGACAGGTCCCAAACTACTAGAAGGCAAACACAATGACTTAAACCTCAAACTGCCAAGCAAAACTCTCTTGGCAACTCCCTTGGGAGGACAATTAGCACTTTTTGCAGACAACTGGCGCATCGTCACAAATGACAAGTTGGTCCTAGACATTATCTCACAAGGATACAGATTCCATTTCCACACCTTGCCAAGGATAAAAGGAATGCCAAACCTGTCACAAAATCAATGGGCAGAGGCACAAAAACAAATTACAGCTCTCATGGACATGAGAGCCATTCAACTGGTACCTACACAGGAGCAAGGCCAAGGATTTTACTTAAGGCTCTTTCTAGTCCCCAGAAAGGAAAATGCTTGGAGACCCATTCTGGACCTTTCAATTCTAAACACCTTCTTGCAAGTACCCAAATTCAAGATGCTAACACTACAGCAGCTTCTTCCCATGTTGGGCAAGAAAGCTTGGCTAGTAATGTTGGACCTCAAGGAGGCATACCTGCATGTCCCTATCAGACAAAATTGCAGAAGATACCTCCATTTCATTGCAGGTTCAACCCATTACCAATTCTCTGCACTGCCCTTTGGCTTATCTACTGCACCCAGGGTCTTCACAGAATGCCTGGCACCAGTAATTGCATACTGCAGATGAGGAATTCAAATGTACCCATACCTGGACGACTGCCTCATCCAAGCAGAAAGCAAGGACATTCTCTTACATCTGGCTTTTGTAAAACACCAAAGTTGCCTAGGGTACACAGTAAACGAAAAGAAATCAAAACTAGTGCCCTCACAAAATGACATTCCTGGGTGCCAGCTTGAATACAACGGCCCAAATGGCTTATCTGACGCCAGACAAACTACAACTAATTCAATACTTCAAAACAATGGCCACAAAGACCCAGCTCCCTGCAAGAAAAATTCTGCAGGCCTTGGGCTTCATGGCATCTTGCATACTACTAATACCATTTGCAAAACTGCATATGAGGAAATTACAGTGGTACCTAAAAAGCGTATGGACTCAACACAGCCACAGCTTGGAAACAATGATACCTCTCATTCCCTGCCTTCAACAGGAGTTTCTGTGGTGGTCACAGGCATGTCATCTCAACAAGGGTCAGCCTTTCACCTTGCCTGCAGCCAGACGAGCTCTGACAACAGATGCATCGGACTACGCCTTGGGGGGCACACATGGCAGGACGGTGCATTCAAGGCATATGGACTGCAGATCAAAGGATCTGTACATCAATCAAAAAGAAATGCTAGCTGTACAGAATGCCCTGAGCCTTCAAAGACGTCTTACATTCAGGACAGCTTACAATAAGGACAGACAACACCACAGTAATGTGGTACATAAACAAACAAGGGGGTACACACTCCTACCCTCTATGCAGGCAAGCAGTGACCTTGTGGAACACAGCACTGGCTTACCAAGTTCAATTACAAGCTCAATTCCTGCCAGGAAAAAAGAACACATTGGCAGACCTAAGCAGAAACATCATGGATCCCCACGAGTGGAAACTGGATCCACAAGTATTTGCAATGATAACTCAAAAATGGGGGCATCCAGACATGGACCTGTTTGCCAGCCCCCAAAACTATCAGCTAACAAAATTTTGTACAAGGACATTTCACCATCAAGCTTGGAAAGTGGACGCACTCGCATTCAGTTGGAAAATGCTGACAGTATATACCTTCCCTCCGTTGCCCCTTCTCACAAAGGTGTTGCTGAAAGTCAGGATGGGGAGACCCCGAATGATACTCATTGCCCCAGACTGGCCATGCCAGCACTGGTACCCACTATTAAGGAATATGGCCCAGGGCCCACCATGGATTTTACCACAAATTACTCATCTGCTCACACAGCAAGACAGTCAGATTCTACACAGCCAGCTCAAAACCTTAAATTTGGCTGCATGGCAAATCACCTAAGCAACCAGCCAGCTCCTCTTTCACAAGCTGTTATGGATGTTATTCTGGAAGCCAGGAGGCCCAGCACCAGGAAAGCCTACTTAGACAAATGGAAAAGGTTTTGCGCCTGGAACCAAGCTAAAGGCCAAAATACCCTTCAGCCGGACATACCTCAGATTCTACAATATTTAACTGAGATGTTACACAAAGGGCTTTCTTTTTCATCTATTAAAATCCATGCCTCAGCTATTTCAGCTCACTACAACACGGATCCTCCCTTATTTTCACATCCACTTCTAAGGCAGTTTTTCAGAGGGGCCGAAAACATTAGGCCTCAGATGAGAGCACCAACACCAATTTGATACCTCAATTTTGTTATGGAAAAACTTGCGCACCCTCCTTTTGAACCAGCTTTCTCAGCTGACTTTGTCATGGAAGACTGCCCTGCTGCTAGCAATTACTTCAGCCAGAAGAGTCTCAGAACTTCAGGCACTAATGGCAGTAGAGCCTTTCCTCATTTTTCATCAAGACAGAGTTTCTCTACGAACTAATCCCTCCTTTATGCCTAAGGTGGTATCCAGTGTGGCTCTAAATCAAACCATCCATTTACCCACCTTCTTTCCAAATCCACAGAACAAAGGAGAAAGACTCCTGCATTCCTTGGACATTCACAGGCAGCTACGTTACTACTTGGATAAAACCTAAGGTTTTCAGAAAATCTGACCAGCTTTTTGTATCCTATGCTACAGCATCACAAGGAAAGGCCATCTCAAAACAGACCATTTCCAAATGGATAGGACATTGCATACGTTTTTGCTACACCCACCATGGAAAACCAGTTCCTGCTAGCATAAGGCCCCACTCTACCAGGGCAGCAGCTACATCTACAGCCTTCCTCAGGGGGGTGCCAACCAAGGATATTCTGGAAGCTGCCAGTTGAAGTTCAGTACAAACCTTCACCAAACACTATCACTTACCTCTTTACTCTAAGACTAGAGCTGGCTTTGCCACTGCAGTTTTGCAGGGCCTTCTAGCCTCCTCTAACCCTCTTTGACTCCACCTCCCATCCTTAGCTTTGGGATTCTACCCAAGTGTGATGACTGCAGCAGGGTAACACGATGAACATAGTACATTTTTGTACCTACCATAAATGTAGATGTTCGAGTGTATACCCTGCTGCAGTCCAGGCTACCCTCCCTCCACCCCCTCTGACCTAACTAAAACCTTTCAATACCTTAAAATCTGATGCAACCTTTGTGGTATATTTGCTTATAACCGGAGGAATGTTTTGTTTCTACTAAACTTTTATTATTGGTACTATCTACTGACCACCTTTTGGGGGGGCACCTGACATCTGGGCAAGAAAAACTTAAGAAAATGGCGTCTGATGCCTCTTGAATACCCCTGGCGCACTGACGTCAGGGAAGAAGCAACAGCAACCGACGCCGGGCCAAGACTTTAGAATTCAGGCAGACTGCGGGACCGCCTGACGACAGGATAACCCAAGTGTGATGACTGCAGCAGGGTATACACTCTAACATCTACATTTATGGTAGGTACAAAACTGTTCTTTTCCATATCTAGACAACTGGCTCCTCACTGCTTTCACCAGGCATCACCTCCTTCAAGCCAGGGACTACACTATCAAAACTTGCGCCAGCCTAGGTATCGCAATACATTTCGAAAAGTCTGCATTGTTGCTCTGTCAGCATATCACTTATATAGGTGCAAATCTGAATACCAGGAACATGTTTGCGAACCTTCCACCAGACAGGGAATCACTAATTCGCCAGCAGGTACAGATTTAATTATAATGCAAAACGATTCAAGTCAGGTTTGTCCTCCGAACACTGGGTTCCATGGCATCAGCAATTCTTGTCCCCCTGGCCCGTTTTCGCATGAGAATCCTCCAGTGGCTTCTATTCACACAGTGGTCCTTCCAACAGCTTCCCTTGTCTCTCAAGATTATGATCATAGAAGCATGCAGGAAGCACCTCGCTTGGTGGATGGTCTCCCCATCAGTGTCCTGGGCAGACCGTTTGTGGCATCCCCTCCAGTCGCCTCAGTGACGGACGCCTCCCTGATAGGGTGGGGGGGCATTATCAGGGCAGGACAGTCCAAGGCACCTGGCAGCCTCATGAGTACCATTTGCATATAAATGTGTTGGAGTTGAGAGTCGTGCTGTTAGCGTTGCAAGCCCTTCAGGACTCTCTCCCTCCCGGGACCATTGCATTTCAAACGGACTATGTCAGTGGTATGGTACATCAACAAGCAGGGGGGAACCAGATCTGTCCTCTATGTCGAAGCACTCGGACTCTAGCAGTGGGCGATCTCTTTCTAACATTTTCTGATCGCAACGCACATCCCTGGGGAGTTCCAGTGTCCTCGCAGACTGGCTCAGCAGAGCAGTTCTCATGCCTCACGAGTGGTGTCTGAATCCGGTAATTGCGGAACAAATCTTTCGCAAATGGGGTCAGCCTTGCTGTTACCTGTTCGCCACACCTTTCAACAGCAAGTGCAGCAATTTCTTATCACTTCTTCCACTTCCCGGCCACTCCCCCCCCCAGAGACGCTCTAGTCCACGAATGGCCTCAGGGACTTCTTTACGCCTTTCCTCCATTTCCCCTAATACCCAAACTCATACAGAGCAACTGCATTGGGTTGCAAAATGATCCTCATTGCCCCTTACTGGCCTCTACAGATATGGTTCCCATTCCTTAATTATCTTCTCGAGCAGCTTTGGATTCTGGATCCTATTCCAGATCTACTGATTCATCAGTCAGGCAGACTGCATCGATCCCTTCAAACACTCCAGCTCGCAGCTTGGTTGCTCCACTTCCAAACTTAGCCAGGCTTCCTAATATTTCCTCCTCTGTGCGGGAAATTATCTCATCGCACATATCCACAATTAGGAAAACGTACGCTAGCAAGTGGAAACGTTTTCTTGGTGGGCAGAGGCTAAAAATATAGATCTCTTTTCAGGCCCTGTCCACGAGATTCTGGAATTTTTAGCAGAACTCTTTCTTTCTGGTTCCGCTTCTGCTACAATCAGGGTTCATTTAGCTGCCATTTCGAATTTTCACATTGGGTTGTCTTCTAATAACATCATGTCTCATAAGCTGTGTAAAGCCTTCCTCAAATGAACCACTGTGCTTGGGCCCCTAGCGAGGGATCCTCCACCTTCGTGGGATCTAAACTTGGTGCTAGCTTCCCTAATCCTGCCACCTTTTGAACCTGCAGCATCTATCCTGGAAGACTCTTTCTGGTAGCCATTACTTCTGCTAGACGTGTTTCGGAGCTTCAGGCTATATGTATTCGTCCCCCATACTTAGTTTTCCATAACGATAGGGTCGCTCTAAGGACCAATCCTTCCTTCCTAAGGTCTGTACACAAAATAATTTGAATCAGTCCATAGACCTTCCTGTGTTCTTTCCTAATCGCACCAATAATGCAGAATATAAATTGTACCAGTTGGATGTTCACAGACTGCTGTGTTTTTATTTGCCTAGGACAAAGGACATCAGGAAGTCGGACCAACTCTTCCTTTCCTATGCTGAGGGCATGCAGGGCCTTCTGGTCTCAAAGGTAACATTATCTAGGTGGTTGTCTCACATTATTTCATTCATTTACCAGCTGAGAAACAAAAGATTATCTACCAAACCTAAAGGCCACTCTACTAGGGCATTGGCTACCTCGGTGGCCTTCCAATCTAGGTTGCCCATGGACTCTATCTTTCATTTCTCATTACAAATTAGACATTGCTTCCAGAAACGGGGCTGATTTTGGTTCCACTGTTCTGAAGAGTCTGTTCCATTGAGCCACCCAGGATAGTAGGTGCTAGGGAAGCTGTCCCAATCAGCAAGACTGAAGATGAGATAGACAACTTAACATAAAGAAGTTATGTACCTACCATAACGTTCCATGTTAGTTGTCTTCTCGCCTTCTTTCTTGCGTCCCATCCTCCATCCCCCTATCCTAGTGGATCGAGAGGAGCTCCCTTATTCAGATTTCATTGGCTGAACCTTCTCTGGTTGTCCTCTCTGCTTGGATAGCTTCATAGTTAGGTCCAAGGGGCTACTAGGGCAGAATTCTTCCTTAGTTATGTTTGGAATAGCTTTGCCAAACCAGATCTGGGTAGCAAGCCCAAGGCATCATGGGATATGGGGTAGCCTCAAGCCAGTAAACGGCTCTCGAGCTATTGAAGATGGCAGAGTCGGAGTCGCGGATCGGCTCCGAACCCAACCAGCAAGAAAGAAGGCGAGAAGATGACAACTAACATGGAACGTTATGGTAGGTACATAACTTCTTTTTTTATCTGTTTAGGATCACTGGAGATTGTGGGCATTGTGACCTTAACTTTCACTCTGTGACAGTAGTTAGCAGCCCTACTTCGTATTTTTTCTCTCTATCTTATGAACATGTTAACTTTTTCTGTGAAACGTTATGTCTAGCTTTAAGGCAAACTATTTGTTTTACATTTTGTCTGTCTGGTAGAAGCATAGACAGAGTCTGGACATTTACAGCTATGGAGTTTGGTATTGTAGGCTATATTTAAATCCACACATCCCGTTTGGATCTTGCATTATTTGCCGTAGTTTCAAAAAATGTAGTGGTTTGGATAGTAAAGTTTTTCTTTTTGATTGTGTTTTAGTACTATGTTAGGAAAAAAGGCAGTGGACAGAAGTCCTAAAACTCAAAACTGCATGGATGAGCCATTAAAAGGCATGCTGTGTAGTAGTAGGATTGTTGTGTACTTAAAGATGCTATAGTCCATAATTGTATCCACATAAATTCCTTCAGTTGAGATCTTGGACCTGAATGATGTATGGCTGAGCACTTATGAACTGTCAAGCTTGGTTAGAGTTTCATATCTTATCTGTGAAGGCTAATAGTTGTATGTGTAACTCTGCAAGCTGCAGTTGTGTAAATAAATGATCTGATGTTTTGTCTGTGTGGATTCAACCTATGGGTTATCTGATCTGACACTGGCTGAATTTCCAAGACTTCAGCTTAGTCGCACTCTGCTTTCTCTAACTGTAATGCTTCTCTGACCTAAACAACCTCTGATCTAGATTGCTGCCATTCCTGGACAAGAATTGTAAGGTGGCAATGCTGATCACTGTATTGCCCTTCAGTGCTTTTAATCAGTCATCCTTTTACATGGATGATGAATGCTTTAGCAAGATCGTTCCTCTACTGGAATGTATCCTTTATGTTCTACCCAGTTTTGTGTGTGTACTTGAAGTAGTTAGTGTTTAGGTAGTTATTGAGGTAGAGTAGGTAGTGTAGGTCAGGTTTATCTTGGTGTTCAGGTTTGTCCCAGCTGGAGTGCTTGTGTTGGTGTGTTCTTTGACAGTTACTGTGTATATCTAAAGTAGTAGAGTAGCTGTGTTTTTGTCACGGGTTTTGTGTTTATAGTATTTGTTGTGGATCTGAAGGGTTTCAAAAAGTGTGTATAGTCTGGTTCTAAGTTGCCTTTGCAGAATGCTCATGATAAATGCATCTACTGCATTGGGGCTGTCCATCTGGAATCTCATTGCTTTATTTGCAAAGGCTTTGGCTCTTGGGCCATAAATGAAAGGAGAGCAGTTGTTTAAGGGCCTTCCTCCCTTCAGACAATTCTACTGCTTCCAGCAAGGAAGATAAGTTGGATTGCCATAGACATGGAACCAAAGACTCCAAGTCTGCTAAAGGGGAGTATAAGTGGTCCCCTGTGGCTTTTTCCTCTGCAATACCTTGTAGTTCACTGGTTCCAAAGCCCTCAGATTCCCTGGCTGTTTCGGCTCCATCTGCTTCATCATATGAGCCAGTCTTCATCGGTGCAGATGCTGGGGAAAACTCCTCTAGCAATGAGCGTCCCCAATCCCTTTCTAAGGGGGCTGCTTCTGGGCAGGCTATGATGCCTTTTTCTCCATCTGCACTGCAGGAGATTTTGCTGGAGTCTCCTCCAGTTCATATCCAGTCAACAGGGTCCCTTACTCCTAGACAGACCTCTGAAGTCCCTTTGGTGGCTTCATAAACTGTCATTTAATTCAGCAGTGCAACGGCTTCAGACTTGGAGCAGCGGATGAGGCTTTCTTCAGGTCCAGATGTAATTAGGCTTCTTTCCTTTAGCACTGGGATCCCTTCCTGGTGCTTTGGCTTAGTTAGCTTGGTTTCCTCCCTCAGGCCTCGTGCATCGAGGTCTTTGGGACTGGTTGTATTCCCAGTCAGCAGGTCAGAGCTGATGGCTTGTTGGATCGCAACTCTGGCTTCTGCCTTGGTCTTCTCAACTCCTACCACATTGGAGCATAGCAGACCTCTAGACCAATGTGGGTGTATCCATGATTCCATCTTCAGGAATGTCCCTTCCCCTCACTGCATCTGCCTTCAGTAGCTCTGCTGTGGTCTGAGTGGGCCGTGAGTCTGGAGCATCTTTGGGATGTTCAGACCTGAGGTGGTTTTGATATGGTTGACCCCTTTGGCTTTTGACATCGTTGAAAGGATGCTCTCCTCATGAGAGGGAATGGTCGAATTAAGACCAGTGTGTGCCCCCTTCTCTTACATCAGCACCTGTGACCGTTCCTTAGTCTGACCGTTCCTTAGTCTGCTTTTGGATAGGCCACTCCAATTGGCTCCCAGTCTGATACCCCTTCACCCCTTCGTGAGGGCTTCTGGCTCTTTGTCTTGTCACCAGAGTCTCTGCAGCAGGAAGTCTTGGGTAAGAGGTGCTGCAAAAGGAAGTACCTGGACTCGCCTTAGGAGTCCTTCGTAGAGGATACTGACCTCAAAAAGGAGAGGGGTCCCCTAAATTCCACCTCCTGTGATACCTCCTTTGGTGATCTGTTGGAGCTTTTTCACCAGTCCAAGGCGTGGACCGCAGAAGCCCCTTCTCTGGAGGAGTCTGTATTTCTGAAGGCCTTCAGATTGGGCCCATTCACGTCTTGGGTGGGTCCCTGTTTGGAATCCCTGACCTGTGTCTTGGAGGGCATGGAAAGAGCCTGACACAGTTAAACTAATTCCTATGAAGCCTGATAAGGCACTTGCCCCTCCTAAAGACCATGCAGACTGGAGTAAGGGTCCCACTATGGATGATGATGTGGTGGCAGCAGGCACCAGGGAGGCCATTTTGGAAGAGCTCCTTGGTCCATCCCCCAAATAGGCTATCTTGGGTGTTGGACCATTTAGGGAAGCATTGTTGTACCTCTGCTATGTTTGCACTGAGGGTATTTAATTATTTAGCCCATTTGACCAGACACCAAAGAGACAGTGATGGGAGTGTCAAGGATTATTGAGACTTGACAAACTCTGGAATTGCAGAAGTCTCTGGGGACTCATTTGTCCATTTTACAATCTATGGCCAATTTTTCCATGAGGTTGCTATGCAATGTGGTCAGTGGAGTGTCCCAAGCCGCTGGCAGTGGCATTGCCATGTCTCAGCATGCTTGGTAAAGGTGGTGTAACTTTGCGGACTTCATTAAGGTATCTTGTATTAACTCCCCTGTTGACAGCTCCTCACTCTTTGAGCCAAAAGTTAGACAATTTGACCAAAAGTGGGCAAGACAGAAATGCATGGTCTGCCATTGCCATATGCTTTGCTACCCTTCAGGTCCTTCATCATCTTTCAGCTGTTCCCATTAGGGGTTGGCACAGCGGATCATCTGTTTCCATTTCTTCCTGTCCTCTGCATCATGCTCTTTCACACCAACCGCCTGCATGTCCTCTCACCACATCCATAAACTTCATCTTAGGCCTTCCTCTCTTCCTCTTACCTGGCAGCTCCATCCTTGGCATCCTTTTCCCAATATACCCAGCATCCCTCCTCAGCACATCTCCAAACCAACGCAATCTCGCCTCTCTTGCTTTGTCTCCAAACTGTCCAACCTGAGCTGACCCTCTAATATACGGATTCCTAATCTGTCCATCCTAGTCGCACCCAGTGCAAATCTTAACATCTTTAACTCTGCCACATCCAGCTCTGACTACTGCCTTTTCGACAATGCTACCATCTCCAACCCATATAACATAGCTGGTCTCACTGCCCTCTTGTAGACCTTCCCTTGCACTCTTATTGGTACCAGTCTGTCACAAATCACTCCTGACACTCTTCTCCACCCATTCCACCCTGCCTGTACTCTCTTCTTCACCTCTCTTCCACACTCACCATTACTCTGAACTGTTGATCCCAAGTATTTAAACTCATCCACTTCTACCAACTCTACTCCCTGCATCATCACCATTCCTCTACCCTCCCTCCCATTTACACACATGTTCTATTTTAGCCCTGCTGACCTTCATTCCTCTCCTCTCTAAAGCATATCTCCACCTCTCCAGGGTCTCCTCAACCTGGTCCCTACTCTCACTACATATCACAATGTCATCTGCAAACATCATAGTCCATGTGGCCTCCTGTCTAATCTCATCCTCTCTAAAGCATATCTCCACCTCTCCAGGGTCTCCTCAACCTGGTCCCTACTCTCTCTACATATCACAATGTCATCTGCAAACATCATAGTCCATGGGGCCTCCTGTCTAATCTCATCTGTCAACCTGTCCATCACCACTCCAAATAAGAAAGAGCTCAGAGCTGATCCTTGATGTAATCCCACCTCCACCTTAAACGTATTTTCACCCAAACCTAAAAAGTATGTGTGTGTGTGTGGGGGGGGGGGGATCTCCCCCCCCCCCCAGGAGTCATTCTCCAAGACGTTCCTTCTTAGACCTTCCCCCTCATGGCCTATGAGGCAAGGGCTGTCCTTCAGAATCTGGACTTCTGCAGCACTTTCTCTGGGAGGATTTTTAATTGACTGTGAGGGGTTGCCTGACTGTCCTGTTCTGGATGCAGTTGGGGGTTGCTCGGCTCTACACCTGAAAGTTTGGGATGCCATCATTTCAGGCACATGAGTGTTGAGTCCTATCCAGATGCTATTTGATTCCATTTTTATAACTTCCCAATTTTGAATCCCTCTAGTCTCTCAGATGTTCCAGCCCATCAGAGACTGGAAGCACCCATTGAGATTCAGACGCTGTTGACCAATGTGGTCATTCAAGAGCTTCCACCAGACAGAGGATCTGAGGTCTACTCAAGACTTTCTGGTTCCAGAGAACAAGAACCTCTGCTCAGTCTTGGATTTGAGCAAGTTCAATCACTGTAAAACAGACCAAGTTCCGGATGGTCCAAGTACAGTTCATTTTACCCTTGCTCAGAAAGGACGACTGGATGTTATTGATAATCAAGGATGCCTTACCATCATATAAAGATAGAGGCATTGCAGGAGGTTTCTCTACTTCTGGCTGGAAGTTGATCGTTACCAGTTCAGAGTGCTGCCATTTGCTGTCATCACTTCTCACAATGGTCTTGTGTAACACATCCCATAGATTTTCACATAATTCTGATGAAAGTATGTCGAGGTCAGGTGGTGGTTGGAGTCTCCTTTGGTATCCAGTGGGAGAATATTTGTTTTTTACCCATGTCTGGGCACTGTTATGCCTGATGCTTCCCTTCTAAGGTGTGTTGGGAGCATTTCAAAGGGAGGGACAATTCAAGGGACCTGGTCCTTTTCTAAAGCCAATCTTTACATCAATGTCTTAGAAATAAGGGTGGTCCTCTTGGCATTGCAGGGTTTTCAACACGTTCTCCCAGTGGGTGTGATCTCAGTCCAGTCGGTCTGTCAGCTTGGTTTCTTTACAAACAGGGGTCGATCATGATCTTATCCTCTTTATTTGGAAGGCTGAGAGGGTCTGGCAGTGGGTGATTTCATCTCTCTGGTTTCTGATGAAATACATATCCTGGGGATGTCCAGCATTTTGGCAGTCGGTCCAGTTAGGAATATTTTTCTGTACAAGTGGTCCCTAGATCTGTAGGGCACTCCTTATTGCAGCCGGTTTGCATCCGTGTCCAACACAGTGCAACAGCTGTTACATCTTAGTCTGCCATTAGTGGCAGCCATCTAGGGATGCTCTTCTGTATGCTTGGCCTTTGGGTCCCTTATACACTTGCTGTCTGAAACCTGCTAATAGCTTCCTCAGAAGGCAACCTGCTGCTGAGTGACTTATCTTCATAAGCCCCTTTTGGCCTCTTCAGAAACTGTTTGGGTGCTGGATCCCCTTCTGGATCTCATCTCCCATCCTGCCTGTCTGGATCCCCCTAGTCTCCACACTCTAAAGCTACCTGCATGGCTCCTTCAGTTCCCCTAATTGCCAGAAAATGCAGGCTTCCCAGCAGTATTCTACATATCTTGTCCTCCTCTCAAGATGTCTGCACTAAAGGTGTACACTAGTAAGTGGAAGTAGTTTGCTATTTGGGCAGACTGTCAGGGGTTTTGAGATGTTTTTGGCACCCTTGGAAGCAGTCCTGGACTTGCAGATTTAACTTCAGTTCCAGTTATTCTATGATTAAAGTGCAATTGGCAGCCATTTCCACCTTCCACATTGATAGGGGTGAAGTGCCTCTGGCTGCTCTAAAGGCTTTGAAGGCCTTCCATAAGGGTAATTTTCTGTTATGTCCTGCACTTTTGGATCTTGTTCATGTAGGATTTGCCTTTCATGTCAAGGTGCTGGCAGCTCATAATTTTGAACCTGCTGCTACCATTCATTTCAGCTTTTTGTCTTGGATAACTTTGTTTTTGGTAGCTGCCACTTCTGCCAGAAGTGTATGAGGTGCAATCCCTCTCTTCTGTCTTGCCATATTTTCTTTTCCATGAGTACAGGGTTTTGTATGGTTCCTCCTTTCTTCCTAAGGTGGCTACTGAAAATAATTTGAATCAAACCGTTCACCTTCCTCTGTTTTCCTAATCCGTCTAACAAAGGGGAATATTTGCCTTGATGTCCATAGACTGTTTAGATTTTATCTGCGCAGGAAAAAATCTTTCAGGAAATCTAAACAATTTTGTTTCCTTTCCCCAAGTCTTGTTTGGGTCAGCCTGTGTCTAAAGTTACTCTGTTAAAGTGATTATCTGATGCATTGTTTTTGCATTCAGTTTGAAGGGAATGCCATTTCATGAGAAGCAAAAGATCATTGTACCAGAGCTATGGCTACTTCCATTGCTTTTCACTCTAGGGCTTCGTTGGAAGATGTGTGTGGCTGCTACTTGTGTGGGCCCCATACATGTGTGTGTACCACTACAAGCTTGGACATTTTGTTGAGATCCAGGGCTTCCTTTCATTCCAACATGTTTTGGAATATCCTTCCTTAGAACCTCCTGGCTTATTACGTGGCTGGTGAGTTTGTCTCGTAGGCTGAATGCAGATGGAAAATAACATCAGATGTGGAAGTTAGGTACTCACCATAACAGTGTTGTCTTTCTCCATTTGGTTCAGCCTTCCTTCCGTCTGGCCCATGCCAGTTTGTTGGAGAGTTCCTTTTCATATGATTAAGTTGGTGTTTGCTTTGCCTTGTTTGTGATGGTGGTGTCATTTCTTTTAGGTTGCTGTTTGTCATTTGAGGCAATGATGGACAAACTCGATCTGAGATTCTCTATGTAAGCGAAGCATTATGGGTAGATGAGGCAGAGCCTGACCAAGTGAAGTCTTGGAGATTTGTATTCTCTCTCATCCTATAATATACAAGTTGAACAGACAGTGAAACATGGATCTATCGTTATAGTGAGTGCGTAACTTGCGTTTATTTCAGATCAGCTCCCAAGTCTGTTAAAGCGGCAGTCTGTTAAAAAAAAAATATATATATATATATATATAATATGTTTGCAGAAATTTACGTGTGTATTACTGAATTGCTCTGTATACAATCTGTTTTTCTTTTTCACCCATTAGGCAGGGAGCAGATTCCTCTCAGGATGAAATTGGTGCTTCTGCCATTTTGACAGCAAAACTGGATGAAGAAATGGGTGGAGGCCCAGTGCAGGTAGGAAAATGTTCAGTAAGAAATTTTAAATAAAAAAGAAATAGAGGAAGTATTGAAAAGACTTGGAATTCTGAAATGTGTGTTTTACTAGCATGCACCACTTGTGGGATTAGCAAAGCTGAAAGATATTTTCTGCAACATGCACAAGTGACTGATTTTACCCATGTGCAGTTATGGTGCCCCTTGCTATGAGTGCAGCTAAGGTACCACAGGACATAGGGGAGTAACTTTTCGTTGCTTAAGTCTTTGTATGTAGGGCAAAGCTGTGCACAAGGTGAAGGTACAAGTGCAAGATATTTCTTGTGGAAAACTCAACTACAACTTACTAAATAGACGCCAAGAGTGAGGTAGACTGACTAGGCAACAGACCGATGGTACTCAAGTTGAGGCCGAGTTGTAGGGCAGCTGTAGATGGAGTAAGCTTGTGCTTTACTAATGTAATACCATTGGTCCATTAGAAGCCTATATTCAGCTACCTAACCTAAATTTACCAAAAAGGCATAAGTCTGTTTGTGTTGGTGTAGCTGGCTGGCATTCACTCCTTTTAATTACTACTTCAAGCTGGAGGTTTTGAACTGTCTGGAGGGCCTGGAGTGTACAGTCCTACAGTACTTAACCATTGCATACTTTGATTATGCTGCTTTTATAGTATGTTTATTAAATATGTATGCCATGTATTTGTATTGGTGTTCTTCACCCCAAGTGCAGTAATGTTGATTCTGTAGTTTTCTCAGAGTTTTATCACTGGAATAATGCAGGGATCTCTCAAGAAAACTAGGATTACAAAACTGACCTTTAAGAATAAGTTTTGTTGGGGAGACTATTAAGAAATATTTGTAAGGGTGATGGGGAATAGAAGGTGGTTGTGGGGATTCTAGCATTGTATTGAGGTTAATGTGCGAAACAGGATTTGGTCCAGTACTGGGTGAAAAACATTTTCCTACACATGGAAAGAGCAAGAGAATTAGTGAATAATCAAACTTTAATAGTAGGGCAAGAAATGGGCAAAAGACCAAGATTCTGTTAAAGGCAGCAGAAGTTATAAAGTATGCCAGTACAGAAGCCGAGTGGATATGGCTGTGAAGAGCAAGGAGATGAATAGTCTGAAAAGAAATTCTTCAGATCTTTTGAGTGGACTTCAGCAGAGGACAGACACCTGGGTACTCCATAATTAACAGCTTCATTTTTCTTTATCTCAAGCATCCCTCAAGGTGCATGCTTTCGTGCTTAGCTCAAGAGTGGGGCATTCCTGTACCAAGTCTAGAATTTCCATGTCTCTAGCCGCTCTTGTGGCTTGAATAGTGTCCTCACATATGTCCTTGAAAAGTTGTCTTTTGTGATGCTTCCAAGTGTTTTCTGCAGTCACTAGATCAACCAGGAATATAACGGGAGTTGCATTTGTCCAGGACACTACATTCAAGAATGTTGCAGGTGTCTGTGCTTAAACTTTGCTACTTGCAGACACTGCTGAGAAAAGCTGATCATCACCCTCATTTTAGAGTCTTGCAGCAGTGGTGAGTTCTTGCACAGGGACTGGACAAAGTCATTTTCCACAAATGTCAGACTAGTAAGTTGAGAGCACAAAGCTAGACCAAGTCTAAATCCTGCATCCACTAAGGCAGTCTCTGAATCGTTTTCAGTAACCACATACTTCTGTGCAGGAGGCTAGTATCTGGTTTATTGTCCTTGGACAACCTCGAACACTGGTGGAAAGGTGCCACTCGCACGGCTGTTGGAGTGAGACCTTTGGGACAAATGCTAAATCATACCACTGCTGGAGTATGTGTTCAGATGGCACACAGTGGACCCTTGAATCATCAGGGCACTTTTGAGCTTTGGCTTATAGAACCACCATCTTTGCCTCCTTCGAGTCAAGCCTAGCTCTCCAGTAAGTATTGAGCTGGCTCTTTTCAGCTCTTGTTCCTTCAGGACAACAGCCGCTTGTACTTCAGCAGTGATGTTTTGATTTTGGGAAGGTAGTCTGTGACCTACAGTTCAAACTTCTGCATACTGGGAGGTCTCAGAATAGGCTTAGCGGGGCGTTTTCCATCCGTATAGGTGGTGTGTGTATGGAGCTTGGAGTAGGCTTCACTTGGCATTGCTTTGGATATATACCACTTTTTTTGCATGGTGCGATATCCTTCCATATCGCTGTTACACTATTCATCACTTCTGGAATTTCCTGGCAAGGGTGGCCCAGCATCCATCCAGTATACTAAGGCATTTATTACCTAGGGGAGCATCTTATGTCAGACATATGCTCCCACGCAAGCATAGTGTATAAAGGTGATTACCTATGCTCCCAGCTTAGAACTTTGTTGCCACCAGTCTGAACACCATTGTCTGTCTGAATGCCCTTCACAATGGCTGGTTATTCCAAGCCTGCACATTTCTTTTTTTCCTACATTGTTCAGTGGGTTACTTGTCATCCAAGGAAAGAAAATGTCATTGTGGGAGGGAGGCAGTCATAAGGACTACCACAATTGATGCTTGCTTTGCTTAGGTACTTCTTACGACCACACTCAGTGTTGCATCTGTCAGGCCTGTACCCAAGACTTTATAGTTCATAGTTGGTACTAGGCTATTGGCCATAGGGCCTGTATAAGCCTAGTCAAAAAGGTACCCTGGCTTTTGCCACCCAAGAAAATTATTTTCCTGTGCCCTTGTCGAGCAGAGCCACAAAAGTGATCCCTGGGGTGAATTTTCTATCTCCCAACCAATCATCAAGATTTTGCTTGACTGCTAATGAGCTTTGTTTGATATAGATTGGTAGTTTGTTCCAGAGTATGGGGAGTGTCTGGGACAGGAATCTATCCCTCCAGCATGTTCTGTTTATTGTGGTGACAAGGTTTAGGTCCTTAGAGCATGTAGCTCGGAGGGATTGGGATTTCTTTAAGTGGAGCATGTCAAACAGCTCTGGGTTTGACATGGCTTTGTATGTTAGGCAGAGATAACCTCCGAGTAGGATTTATGCGACTGAGTAAAGCTAGAGCTTTTTGCGACTGTCTGCGTAGGGCATCTGTTTGAGGCCAGTACTCCTCTGTGAGGTATTTCTGCGGCCTTTCCAGTTGTCTTGTGAGATGCATACCAAAAGGGGCGCTGTATTCTATAATGGGTCTGAGTGACAAGTAGAAGGGAACAATGACCTCTTTTTTTTTTTTTTTTTTCCTGGATGAGAAATGTTTTGTGATGAGGTGTGCCATGTAGGATTTCTTGACTACTGTGGCGATGTGATTATCAAAGGAGAGACTACTGTCCACCTGTGTCCCAAGGTCTCATCACACTTTCGGTGTTAAGTAGACTACCGCCTATGTGGTGGTTCATGGGTACCGAGCTTTTCCCACAAGGAATGACTATGCACTTTTTGCAGTTGAGCTTGAGGCCATGGCTTTGACACTAGGCATCTGTCTCATTGAGGCCTTTTTGTAGGTTGTCCACATCATTAGGAATTTTTTATGGCTCCTAGTTTGCAGTCAACTGCGAACTTGGTCAGACCTTCTGTGTTGGCCTGTATTTGAGAAGTCGATACCAAACAGGAGAGGACCCAAGACTGAACCCTGTGGTACTCCACTTGTCACTGGATGAAGTCGGATTTGCAGTCTGCTACTTTCACAGTGTGGGTTCCGTCATTAAGCCAGTTGGCAACTCATCTTGTGACATAGGGATTTATACCTAGTTTAGTGAGCTTTATAATTCCAGAGTGGGGGATGGTATCTAAAGTATTGGCGAGATCTAGATAGGCTTTGTGAACCACCTTACCCTCGTCTCCGGCTTTGGTGACCGCTTCAAAGAAGTCTGTCAGGTTTAGGACATGATCTGCCTTTTACAAACCCGAACTGGGTGGGGTCCAGAGTTTGGAGATAACCAATGTCATTGTTTATAAGTTCCATAGCCTTGCAGACCAGAATTGTCAGGCTAATGAGGCTGTAGTTCCTGGTGTCCATGGTGGCTCCCCCTTTGTGGAGTGGGATGACCATCGCTGTGCGCCATTCAGTGGGCAGAGTGTCTGAGGTAAGGCTATGATTGAACATGGTACTTGGGTGGGGTGCCAGTTCGTTCTGTAGTTCGTGTAGAAGGCAGCCTGAGATGTCAGGTCCCATGGATGCTGTGTTCTTAGCTTTGGGGAGAGTGGTTTTTTACCCGTGAAGCCATGATTACAGGAAATTTGCATTCTTCCGGTGTAGAGATGGGCCTTTTAGGGGTGAGAGGGGGATAAAGTTAGCACTGATCCTATCTGCCAGGATGTTGGCAATATCCATTGGTTCTGTATATTTAGTGCCATTGTGCTGTAACTCAGAGCAGACCTGAGTGTTGCCATTGAGATTCTTGATATAGCTATAGAATGCTTTGTGGTTGTCTTTAGAATCGGTGGCGATTTTGTTTTCATGACTAGCTTTGGAGGATTTTGAGGGATCTCAGCTTCTTACTGACGCTGACCAGGGAGTTCCTCCAATCATGTGATTTTACAAATTTTTTTGCAACAGTTTCTTCTGTTGTAGAGTTTGTTTATGGCAAGGGACCAGCAGATTGGCTTCCTTTTTTTGTAAGATAGTATCTGTTCTGCTAGGGCTTGCACGATCCATGCACTCGTGTAAGTGCTTATAAAGTGCATTTGTGTGGGATTCAGCAGTCCTACCTCTATTGTCTGTCTGCATAGGTATTGTGAAGTTTTCGACTTCTGTCCTAAGTGTGAAGTTGGCTTTGGAGAAATTTTTTACAGTGGTTTCCCTAATGGGCGGTGGGGGTGGGATGTGGATGTCTAGGGTGATTAGCTTGTGGTCTGATCTGACAGAGGAATTGACCTCTGGTGTGGAACACCAGTTGCCCATGTTGGTAATGACCAGCTCTAGGATATTGCTGTCCCTGGTGGGGGTGTGGATACGTTGTTACAAGGTGTTGGTATTTATGAATTCCCGAAAACGTTGAGCAAAACAGTTGGTACATGAGTAGTTTTCCAGTTAATGGTGGGGTAGTTGAAAGTGCCCATTATTGGGGTGTTAGGTTGTACCCTAATATTTTCCAGTGCATCAAGAAATGAGCAGTGGGAATCCTGGGGGATGTGTAGCAAGCTACAATTTAGATTGCGGTCTTGCCCAGAGTTAGTTGCACTTGAATAATTTTGGATGCGTTATGCTGAGCAAATAGCCTGGAGGTGTGTATATCCTTAATGAATATGGACATGCCTCAGCCTTTAGTGTTTCGGTCCAGGTTAGCTGGCCGAAAGGTGTGGTATGAATTATAGCCTGGTATTGCAGGGGTGCTCTCTGGAGCCTTGAACCAGGTCTCTGTCACTGCACAGATGTCTATGTTCTCCATTTTAAGGAGTGCCTTGCCTCGAGTGAGTGCATTTTGATGTTTAGACTTCTAGCATTGAGTAGCATTACCCTCAAATTTTGCTTGCTTTTGTGCCTGTTATGGTGGTGAATTTGTCATTTGAACCTTGCCTAAAAAAGGCATTATAGGGGTGGCAAGAGCCTTAGCCAATATCTGGAATCCCAAGGGCGACAGGTGCAGACCATCTCTGGCAAAGCATCATGGTCTGTCGATCCAGTCATCCCAGGTAAATACTGGATCCCCCTTAGAATGACACCAGAAGCTTAGCCAATTGTTGAAGTCAATCATGTCCTTCTACTGTGGTATCATTCTGGGTGATGGCAGGATGCTACTCAGGGCTAGGGTCATACCCGCCTGGGCTACAAGATTGGGCAGCTCCTTCATGTCTCCATGTAGTCCAGGAAGGTGCATCTCAGGTCATTCACACCAACATGGACAATAACAGAGTCATATTTGTACTTGTGGAGTGACCTGAGTGCGTGCTTTATTTGGCGGATCTTGGCACCCGACAGGCAGCTGACATTAACTTTCTCCGTGTTTAGCCTGGTGAGTGGAACATCAGTGTGCCTGACTATAGAGTTACCTATGAGTAGAGTGTTGGGTACGTTGTTATACTTTATGGGCTGTGGTTGTGGCACACTGAATTTCTGGGCTGTGTCATTTGGGTTGTGTTGGGGTGGGGGGGGGGGGGGGTTGGAGGTTGCTTGCATTTCTGCTTTGGAGGTCCCTGTTGCTTAGGCCAGATTTTTATTGAAAGCCTCTGTGAATGTAGGTGTGTTTTGTGTGTGTTTTGGTGGTGTGGGTTTTGAGGGACTATGTGATGAGTGTGGTGTGGTGCAAGTGTTTTCCTTCTCCGCTTGACTGTCTAGTCCAGTCTTGGGTGAAGAGAGCTTTGCTTCCAGTTTGGCTATACAAGTGCAACTCATAGCCACCTTTCTTCACATTGTATTTACTTTGAGAACCAGCGTCTCAAACTTCTGGCCCAAGGTACCATGGCAGAATCCTCTCATTCCAAGGTACAGCTGGCAGTTAAAAAGATGCCAAGAAGACTAGAGCCTGCTGTTGTGAAGTCTCCACCGAATGTCTGTCTTGAGATCAGTGAGACTGCAGAGGATAGCCTAGCATTACCTTTGGTTTCTTCTGCCATGACCTTCTTGAAGGGTGGCACGAATCCTGCTTCTTGTATGTCCTCAGGACTTGCAAACATCTGCCATGGACATTGGGGGGGACCATAGCCGGTTATTTCAGAGGGGCCCAAAGGGATTCCTCACCTAGTTGTTAGAGGTGCTGCATACCTTAACGGAATCCAGGCAGGTGTCTAAACCTCCATGTTTTGTCAGAATGGACATCCCAGTGGAAAAAAAAGACTAAGCGTGGTTTCTGCTCCCAGTGATACACAACATGATTGGCAGGAATTTACTCAAGGTTTGTTTAATGCTTTTATGGCATTGATGCCTCTTCAGGGGGTTTCGGTTCCTGCATCTCCTTGGTCCTGTATGCCTAAAAAGGCTAGAGAACCTAAGTCTTCAGATGAGGATTTGGATTCTGAGGCTGACTCCACAGCTGATTTCCTCAGTTGCATGCACCTTTAGACTATGGCCGTGAGGATGAGGAACCTTTAGACTATGGCCGTGAGGATGAGGAATCTGTCAGTCCTGATTATCCATTAGAGGAATTTTCCTTTGATGTCCTGTGTATGAAGAAGCATTTCAGATGCCATTTCCCCCAAGTATTATGTCCAGAAGCGGCATTATGAGTTGCTACAAATAGACTTTCCTAAACCTTCTGCTGTCCCAGTTGTGTTGGATAAGCTATTAGATACTTTCTCTGCTGCACCCCTGACACCGGATTCTCAGCCTTCTGCTTTTAGAAACCTGACAGGTTCTGTGTGTCAGATGCCTGTAAGTTATTATACAAGTGTCCTTCCTCTGATCTGTAGTGATTTCTGTATCTGCTGAGAAGCCTTATAGACTGTTGCCCTCTTCCAAACTCCTTTCTTCAGATAAGGACAGTAAAACCATGGAAAGGATTGATGAGTGTACACTTTGGATACTTTAGCCTTCAGGGCCATCAGTTGCCAGACTCGTATGACACAGAACATCCTGTTTCTTTCCAGATGGGAATATTTTCTGATGTCCCTCTCTCTTATCAAAGGCAGCTGTAATGCAGCAGATGCATCTTCCAGGGCTGCTGCCTCTAGGTCTTTGAGGCACCATTCCTGGCTTCTTTAGGTTTTGTCAGTGGATATCCATGCAAATTTTCTGGATGCTCCATTGGATAACCTGACTTTTTCTTACTGCTGTGTTTGACTTGTTCAAGATATTACATCAAAGTAAGGTTGTGAAAGATTTAAAACTGATTTTTGTCTCACCTGTCCCCAAGTTTTAGAGGAACTATCCCAGTAAGACTGCTTTTTTTGTGTAGACTGCCTTAGACAGTCTACTAAAAGTAAGAAGGCTCCTTGGTGTGTTTTTCCTGATAAGCCTACTGGAATGTCCAGGCCACAGAAGTACTCCTTTACTGACGCATCTTGCAGCCAGCTGACTATCTGCCCTTGCTTCCTTTTGGTCTTGTCTGTCAGGTGTTCTGTTTCTCTCCCGGTTTTGCAGGTGATTACCACAGATACATGGGGTTCCCCTCATCTCTCAGGGTTAATTTGTCCTGGAAAATGCTTTCCTCATTTTCCAGTGTTCCCCTTCCTGCAGCACAGCTTCCTCCTGTTCCAGGAGTGTTTCAGGGTCTGCTGGACCAGGGTGCCATTCAAACAGTCCTGCAGACAGAGGGGTTTGGGTTTTTATTCCAGGATGTTTCTGCTCCCCAGAAGGGAAGGGTCATGGAGACTTGTCCTAGGTCTTTCCTTTCTGAACACCTTTCTCATAGTGCCTTCTTTCCGAATGTGCTCACTTCAGACTCTCTGCTCTGTTGCCCCCCCCATAACTTCTTGGTTTCCTTGGATCTGAAGGATGCTTACCTTCACATCCCTATAAACCCTCTAGTCAGGAAATGTTTGCGTCCATTTGTTCCTCTCATTTTCTGCCATCTGCTTTGCCCTTTGGGCTTTCAGCAGTTCCAAGGGTGTTCACCAAATGTCTAGTCCATGTAGTCACCTTTTGCAGGTTTCAGGGCATTCAGATATTTTCTTATCTGGACGAATTCTTGCTTCAGGCTCTATTCCATTCAAAGCTGGTAAAGGATCTTCATTTTACCTAGCTTGTGTTACACAGCTTGGGGTTCACTGTCAGTCTTCAAAAGTAATGGTGACTCTACCTCAGAACCACATTTTCCTAGGCTGCAGGTTGCAGAGTGTTCCAATGCTCTCATCTCATCTTGTCTCCAAGGTTTTGTCTCTCACAAATTTCCTGTCCTTGCTTCCCCTTTCCTTTCTTCTAGTCAGAGTTTCTCGGGTCTTTGGGATTCATGGCCTCCACTATCCCTATGCTTCCCTGGGACAGGCTTTATTCAGGTGGCACCTGAAATCAGCCTGGCTTGAACACCTGTACCAGCTGGACCATTCATAGTCTCAAACTGGCATTTCATTGGTGAATTCAGCAGCTCTCTGTCATTCCAAGTGTTCCTTTCTGCTCTCCTGAGCCATCTCAGAACTGTTCATGGATGCATCAGAGCTCTGGTTGGGAGCTGTTTCAGGTTCCCTGAAGGTACAAGGCCTTTGGTCTCCTCAGCAGAGGATGGATCACATCAACATCCAGGAAATGCAGGCCATCATTCTGGCCCTTCAAGCTTTCCGTGCATTGTAGGTCCCATGTCCCTGTGTTTTTTATGGACAACACCACAGTCGTGTGGTACTTCAGTGAACAAGAGGGCATGAGGTCCTACCTTCTTTGCGGACTTGACCCATCAAGGATTGGAAATAGCCATCGGTCTGTAGGTCACCCTCTAGGCAGTCTGTATACCATCAAAGCGCAGTCTTGTTGCCAAATCTCCCAGTAGGTCTAAGACGCAACCTCATGAATGGATGCTTCACAGGGATATGTTTCTGGACATAGTTCATTGGTTAGGTATTCTTCAAGTAGATATTCTTGCCTCCCCTCTGAACAGACAGCACCCTCAGTTCTATTCAAGATTCCAAAGTCCTTGGACTTGGAAGATGGGTGCTTTCTTTTTCTTGAAAGGGACTGTTCTTGTAAGCATCAACTCTTCTTCCCCTTCCAAGGGTACTTAACAAAATTGAGAAGGACTTTCCAAAAATCTTTTTGGTGACACCCTTTTGGCCCAGATAGCACTTGTTTTCCCCCTATTCCATCTGGCGAGAGGCAATCATCATGCGTCTTTCTATTTTCATGTTGCGGTGTTCTTATTGAGGGATTCTGTGCCTCAGGCGACCAGAACGTCTACTCCTGTACAAAAGCTTAAGCCTTGTTTGCTGTAGTAGTTTGGGACTTAACATGTAGGGCCATAAACCAGGGACCTTAAATGTGACATCTGCACACACAGACCTCAAAACATTTCTGCCACAGTCGAACGTCAGATCGATCGCATCACTCCTGTACTGTCAAGACGTCTAAAGCTACGTACCCCATTGGGGATTTTGTTTATTATTGCTTGAGCTTGGTTTGATGACTTCCCTTTAGCCAGTGTCTGCCAAAAAGGATAAATGCTGATGCAGATACCAAACTCCACATAAAGACTCGCATGATCATTGCATTTTGTTTTGCCTAGGCCGGGAACACGACCATACCGCCTGTCCCATTTGCCAGTCATTCATCTCAGACAGACGCCATCTGGCCGCCCTTGACCTTTATGTAGAAAAGCAGAGGCTAAAACAGTTGGTACTTAGGATGGATCCTGAGTCTGCCGCCCAGGTGGAACCCACACAGAAAAAGGCTGATACCTTGGCCTACGGCCTACTTCCTCTTCCTCTCCATCTGACGCCCTGCCAGTCACCAATCTATGGGTTGAGTGACGTTCGCTAGAGCAGCCTACTTCACAGATTCCCCTTGAAGTTGCTGCTGATGTACTGGCCGACACGTCCACGGAGGTTTGTCAGACTGTTTCATCCGAAGTCAAGGGGGAACCAGGTTCCATCGGATGCCCGACTGGAATGCCAGAATCTGAGGCCCCCAACCTTACCTCAGGCCCCAGAAATTAGGCTTTCTCCCCAAACTATTCCTTTGAAAAAGAAGAAAAAACATCTTGTTGAGGTATTAACTGACTGGCAGTATTTCACTCTCTATTGCAGGCCTTTATGGCTCTTAGGCCCTCAGCCTCCTCTCCCTCCACCATCCCTGTCCTTAGCCCAAGGCCTGCTTCAGCTTCTTCTGTTCCCCTGCCCACTTCACATGAAAGAGAAGAAGAACTTTACTCCTCATCTGATGAGTCCATTACTCATCACAGATTGCCTCTCCCCTGAAATAATATTCCCCTGATGAGGAATCCATTGAAAGGATTCTTCCCCCAGAGGACATCACTTTTGGAGAGATCATTACCAAAATGAAAGAATATTTCAAATGGGATACTTCCCAAATGACCAAAACTCAGATAATTTGAATTCAAGTTGAATCCCCTTCCCCTTCTGCCATCCCTTCAGTTATACCTGCATATCTGGATGCATTTGCTTCAGCATCCAAAAATCCTGATAGTTAGCCACCAGCTCCTATGAGACCTGATGACCATAAATTTCTTGTGAAACCCACCTTGGCAGACCCAGCAGTCATGTCTGTAACCCCAGACAAACCGTCAAGACTTATCCCATCCTCGTCCCTTCTGCCTACAGACAAAGACAGCAAAAGTATGGACAGGCTAGGCAAGGTGATATACACCTTCTCCACCCTAGCTTTTAGAGCTGTTAATTATCTCTCACACACATGATTAAGTATGCCTTGGACCTGGTATCCCAAGCATCTTTTCTCCTATCCTCTATACCAGACTTCCTTAAGATGGAGTTGCAATCAAAACTATCCCTGGCATCTCAAGTAGCCAGACATTCAATTAGATGCAGCTGTGATGCAACCGAAGTTTCTGCTAGGTCTGCTGCATCCAGATCAGTTGCTACGCAGATACTCTTGGATAAGACTTCAAATCCAGAATCCTTGATGCTCCACTATACCACAACCTCCTGTTTGGCAAATGTTCCGCTGAACTATTTTAAAACCTTCAGGAGAAAAGTAAGGAGCTTCAAGATATTTAAGTACTTTTTGGTGTCTCCCATACCTAATTACTAAAGTTATCTAGCTAAGACCACCTGTGTCAGGAGAACTCCCTTGACTGCTACACCTTCTCCTTCCAGGCAAAGAAAAGGACCCAGGAGACTGACCTCTTCCAGACCAGCCTCTTCTCAGCCTTCTCCCAGACAGCCCTTTCATGACAGAAGTGGCACAAACGTTGCTCGACTGCCTTGCCCACCTACCCTTTGTCAGCTCGCCTCTCCCACTGCCTTCCCCTTTGGAGAAGTATCGCTACAGATTGCTGGGTTCTGGCTGTAGTGGAAGAGTGATACTACTTAACTGGAAAGAATGACCTCCCCAAGCACAGGGCATTCGATTCCCACCCCAAAACCAACTACACCTTATTCCCCAAATCTTACAGGATCTACTGACCCACTGATCCATAGAGCCCATCCCTCCAGGACAAGAATGAAATGGTTGGTTACTCAAGGTTATTTCTAGTACAAAAAAGGAGGGCCCTTGGAGGAGATACTGGACTTGTCCTTTCTAAACCTCTTCCTGAAAGTGCTATCCTTCAGAATGCTATCCCTACAGACTTTGCTTCCACTATTGCCAGCCCCAGCATCCATGGCAACACTATATCTGAGGCCTCCCTCCACATCCCCATCAAACCCTCTTACAGAAAGTACTTGAGTTTCACTCGGCCCAGTTCTTACTTTCAATTTCCTGCGTTATTCTTTGGTTTATCCACTGCATCCAGGGTCTTCACCAAAAGCTTTTCTCCAGCCATAGCCTATTGCAGGACCAAAGGCTTTCAACTCTATCCCTACCTAGATATCTTCATCCTTACAGAAAGAGGACACTTTAAAAAATCACTTGCAGTTTGTTGCTCCCTATTGCAAGGTCTGGGGTTCACCCTCAATCTACCCAAATAACATCACAAAAGGACACATTTTTTCTTGGGTGCAGGATCAGAACAGACCTGATGAAAACATCCCTTCCTCAGGGCAAGGTAGTTTCCCTTATAGGTCACTTACAGGACCTGCTCCAGGTCCACCGACTATCAGCAAGACAATTCCTGTGACTTCTGGGCCTTATGGCAGCCACCTTTTCTATGCTGCCGTTAGCTAGGATGCATATGAGGAAGCTGCAGCGGTATCTAAAGAATGTGTGCTCCCAGCACAACCACCCTTTAGAGTTCCAGATTCTCTTCATGCCCTGCCTAAAGGCAGAATTAAGGTGGTGGATACAACAAATTCATACAAACCCAGGCCTTCTCCACCTCCCCACACCAGCTCCGAACATGCATACAGACGCAACTTGAGGCCCTTCATGGTAGCCCCCCCCCCAGGTCTGATACAAGAGAGCTGACAGCCATCCCTATGGAAAAACACATGAATGTAAGGAAGGTGACTGCAGTCCTTTGGCACTGAAAGCCTTTCTTCCCATTCTAAGGCAGGTCCTCTTCAAACCTCTTCAAATCATCATTCAACACCGCAGTCATGTGATAAATCAACAAATGTGGGGGACCAAGCCCTACCTCCTATGCAGACTAGCAATCCAGATTTGGGATCTAGCCTCCAAAAAGTTTATCCTTGCAGGCATCCTGCATCCCATTCAAGGACAATCACCAGGTGGATGCTTTCAGGAGATCATCCTCTGCATCACTAGTGGATGTTGAACAGGGAAATTTTTCTAGACATTGTCCACCAGTGGGGCACACCTAAAGTAGATTTATTTGCCTCCTCCCAGAACACACAGTTGAAAAAGTTTTGTACCACGAACCACTCATCACCAGCTTGGAGAATGGATGCCTTCAACATTTCATGGAAGGGACTGTTTCTATATGCCTTTCCTCTCATTCAAAAAGTCCTGAAAATCAAAGGACGTGCCAAAAATATTGGCGACTTCCTACTGGCCAAGGCAGCATTGGTTTCCCCTTCTATCCATCGCCAAGTGCAGTCGCCACAAGTTACCCCACAAGGTGGACCTACTTGCACAGCAGAAGAGATAACACTCATTCAGCCTCACCTACAGATGCTATCTCTAGCACTCTGGGTGATAACTCTGAGGATGTGCTTTCGGTCCTGAGGGAGGCCAGGAAAGCTACTACAAGGAGATCTACATTTCAACATGGAAAAAATTCTCCAGATGGTGTTGCCAAAGGCAGAGCGATCCCGATCTAGCTAGTGACCCTCTAGTGTTAACTTATGTAACGAGTGGTGTTACCGCAAAGATCGGTCTTGGGGCCTCTGTTTGAGATGTACTTTACTGAGATCTATATTTCGTGATCGAAACCTTAAATTATTGAACACCTAAAGGTCGATCATGAAATATCTAACCCTTAACATCGAAAACTGCCATTCCCACATAGGGAAACATTGCCGTTGGCCAAATAAAATAAAAGTTCTAAACAGAAATGAAGGGGGGGGGGCTGTGCCCCTCACCCAACCCCTGACTAAATATACCAACTCCGAGATCACTCTACAGCGGCCAAAGCACAAAAGCCACCTAACAGCCAAATGACTCATTTCCTTGTGCGGAAACATCCATTCGCAATTTTCAGACTTCGACATTCAGTGATTGACCTTTAGGTGTTGGATAACCTAAGGTTTCAATCACTTAATAGGGAACCTACTTTTCTGAGGTACAAGACAAAAAACAGTGGTCTGTAGCTGACTAAGTTTTCAGATGACTGCAAGCTGGGTGCTGTCTTAAATTCACTTAGTGATGTGAATATCCTCCAAGAGGCCCTTACTGAAACTGACTGGTGCCAGAAGCATGGCCTCAACTGAATGCCAAGAAATGCATCATTATCCCCTTTGGGGAAAATGTCATCTCCACTAATTTTCACATTAATAACATACTAAGCATGCAATCAGATATGAGGGACTTGGCACTCAGGTTGATAGCAACCTGACTTTTGACCACCATGTTGCCTCCGTTGTATGGAAGGCTTTCTACATGGCCCACCTCATAAATAAGGGTATTTCATCCAGGAACAAGGGGGTAGTCGCATACCTGTACTCCTGCGTTATCAGACCCATTATCGAGTGCAGTGCCCCCTTCGGCATGTACCTTGCCAAGCACATGCAGCAGTTGGAGAGACCACAGAGGTTCCTGACCAGGAAAATCCTGTACAGATAGGCTAAAAGCCCTGTCACTCTACTCAGTCTCATACAGACTGCTCAGAGGTGACCTGTCTGACATACAAGGCCATTTCAGACCCAGTCTTGATGGAGTTGCTGCATATCCGTAAGACAAACTCCACTCGTGCAACCCCCACGCAAGGCCTTAGCCTAGTCTGTGACATTAATAGAACTTCTTGGCATGATAGATTTGTGTCCCGAAGACTTCCCCATCTGTGAAATAGACTCCCCCCCCCCCCCATGTCAAGCAGAGCACCTCTCTAGCCCTCTTTAAGAGGAACCTGGATGACTGGATGGGAAACGGAAAATATACCCCTGGGATCCCACCTGTGTGCCTGCTAGACAGGGGAAGACAAGGAAACAAGTGCTGACTTTGAGGGTACCTGGGTGAAATTCTTGGTTAGGCTTATAAGGGTCTCCTGGCCAATAGCCTAGTATCATCCCATGAACCTGTTTGAACTTATCAAGGCAGAACTTTCATACTTAGTCCACTTGTCTGATATTTCTGCCTGCTTTACCCTTAGACCCTCCTTTACTCTCCAGGCTACATGGTAAATTGTTCCTGAAAAGGGTCTTGCACATCAGGCCACCAAGGAAACCTGATGTTTTGTGTTTCACTGTTGCAGTCATTACATTTGGGTAATCAGCTGGCAGGTTGCCCTCAATCGGCCTGATTAACAAAGTCTTGGGTCCTCCGTCGGTTGCTGTCCCTTCCTTGATGTTAGGGGTATAAAACATGCAGCCGATGCCATTATGTCAGTCTTTCTTGCTGTACGGTGCCCGAAGGAATACCAGTTTGCAAGTGCCAGTCGGCCAACTCCTGAAATTTTTGTTTTCGAGTTTCAGAACCGAAGTCTTCAACTTAAAGCTAAGTACCCAGTTGGGGAAACTTTCTTGCTCCTTACCGATGTCAGTAAAAGTTAATAATTGCATTACTTGTAGAAAGCAAATACGTCATAAAGATTTTCATTCGTACTGTATTCCTTGCCTAGGCACTGACCACGACATACTTTGCTGTCAGTTTTGTGCTTTAATCAGCACACTATCCGTCTGTACATTTTTGCCTCTAAATATATCTGTTCTCGGTTTAACTACCCAGAAATGTCATCTGTTAGCCATCCGACTACCGGGATTCTGAAAAAATGCAAAGATAAAGACAGAGTTCGCTGAGGTCCAAAACTGCAGACAACGCTTCTCCTAAGCCAGCCGCCAGTTCGCTGGTACTCAGTGAGGCGCTTTCGCAGCCCCTGATACCAGCTACTTCTGATTCGCAGGCCTCTACTGAGATCCATTGGGAGTCCGGTATGCCGCAGGATGCTTCACCTGTGGAACCCGCCAATGTCTCTACCTTGGATGGATCTGGAGCCACTGTGCAGACACCGGCTTCTGAGGGTGTATTCAGGCCCACAGACTTGAATATTAAATTGACACCGCCTTCATTACCAAGGCCTAAATCTCGATCCATGTCTAAAAAAAACGACACCCAGGCCACATGTTCAAGCCCCTATGCCTGCAAAACAAATGATAAAAATGGCTGAAGATCTAATTACTCCAATTAGGGGTAGTCAAAACCCCCCCCCCCCCCCAAGAGGCCTATGGCTGAGCCTGTTTTTGAATCTTCCGATCAGGATTGTTTCTTCTGACTCTTCTAATGACATGGATTTATCCATACTTATGAGGATTCTGATGCAGAGGATTCCATTCCCTCTGCTTCCCCTCCTGAGGATTTTTCTTTTGGGGAAACTTTACATACTTTAAGGGAGCATTTCCACTGTGAAAGCCAAGAATTTTCTGATTCAAAAAAGAGGCTTAGGGATATCCTTCTACCTCAGCATAGGCCTTTGGTTATACCTCCTGTACTAGACATTGTTGATGTGTTCTCGGAATCCAGTTTGGCCCCTGATTCCCTGCCTCCGACTCCTGGTAAACCTGACCGATACTACAGGGTTCCTGAGTCCCACAAGTTCCTTTTCAAAAATCCTGTTTCAGATCCAGAAACCATTTCTCAAGGACCCAATGGCTTCTACTGCTAAAAATCCTACTCCTTCTGATAAGAGACTCCAGGGCAGTGGATAGATGGGGTAAAAAGGTTTATACTTCTGCAACCTTGGCAACCAGAGCTTTAAACTGCCAATTTCATATGTTAAAATATCAACAGCATATTGGTCTGCTTAAACAGAAAATGATGATTCCTGACTCTGTGGAAAATTAAAAATTGACAGGATTTAATGCATTCTGCTGAACAAGTTGGAAAACATACTTTGCAATGTGGGTTTGAGACTTTAGTGGCCTCCCGCAGGGCTGCTGCTGTTACTGGGTCTGTGCTTAGAAGGCATGCTTGGCTTAAGTAGCAATCTTTGATCATGTTGAAGCTAAATTGTTGGATGCTCCTTTAAATCAGGACAGCCTGTTTGGCAATAAGGCTGAAGAAGTTCTAAAAAAGTTGGAAGATGAAGCTAAATCTATGCAAACTGTTAAAGATTTCTTAGAAGTGCAACCTCCAAGATTTAGTAGGCACTGGCCTACTAAGAATTGGTCCTTTCCAGCCTCTTCCAGATCCTCTCAAGCCAAACCCAGACACAGCAAAAACCCTATGTTTCAGTCCCAGGGGACTCTCAGAACTAAGCAGTGGGGGGGGGCCTCCACTTCAAAATCTGGAAATAACAAGACACCCCCTATAGTAAACGGTCTCAATGACTTCCTTTTAAAATTACCAAGCACTTATCTTTTAACCACCCCTTTGGGGGGAAAGATTGCTCTTCATGCAAAGAACTGGGAATGCATAACCCTGGACAAATGGGTTTTAAATAGTGTCCCAGGGATACAGATTTCATTTCCACACGTTGCTAACACCAAACAGGTGGCCAGACCTGCCCCCAAATCAGTGGGCAGAAGCTCAAAAACAAGTACTTTCCCTCTTAAGCATGGGGGCTATTCAACTGGTACCAGAAGAGGAAAAGGGACAAGGTTTCTATTTCAGGCTTTTTCTTTTTCTGATACCCAGAAAAGACAAGTCATGGCATCCAATTCTGGACCGATCTACCCTAAATACCTTTCTGGAGACTCCAAAATTCAAGATGATGACTCTTCAGTTACTTCCTATGCTAGGCAGAGATGCCTGCTTGGCAACCCTAGATTTAAAAGAAGCATACCTGCACATCCCAGTCAGGGAATCCTGCAGAAGATACCTACGCTTCAAAGCAGGCTACTTGGATTATCAGTTCTCTGCACTGCCCTTGGGCTTGTCTACTGCACCCAGGGTATTCACAAAGTGCCTGGCTCCAGTTATTGCATTTTGCAGGCAAAGAAATATTCAAGTATACCCATACCTGGACGATTGTCTAATACGGGCAGAAAACCAGGGCATACTTTTAAATCATCTGTTTTTTGTAAAAAGGGTTCTAACTTGTCTGGGGTACACCATAAATGAAAAGAAATCACAACTGGTACCCTGTCAACAGATTACATTCCTGGGTGCAAGCTTGAATACAACTGCCCAGATGGCTTTCCTCATGCCAGAGAAGCAAATTCATTTGGTAACTTGCTTCATACAAGTGGCCACAAAAACCCTGCTATCTGCAAGACAAATACTGCAAGCCTGCTATCTGCAAGACAAATACTGCAAGCCTTGGGGTTCTTGGCCTCCTGCATTCTTTTAATTCCATTTGCAAGAATGCATATGAGGAAACTACAGTGGCATCTAAAAAGTGTATGGAGTCAACATTGTCACAGCCTGGAAACCATGATTCCTATCATACCGTGCCTACGCCTAGAGTTCCTAAGGTGGGCAGAAGCTTGCCACCAAAACAAGGGCCTACCATTCATAATAACCCCGCCCAAACCCTAACTACAGATGCATCAGACTATGCATGGGGGACTCACCTGACAGGGAAGCACATTCAGGGCAAATGGAACCCAAATCAAATGCACCTACATATCAATCAAAGAAATGTTAGCTGTACAGAATGCTCTGACAGCCAAGGACTACATTCCTCCAGGACAACTAATGGTAAAGACTGACAACACCACTGTTATGTGGTACATAAGCAGGGGGGTACACATTCCTACCCCCTCTGCAGACTAGCCATGGAATTGTGCAACACAGCCTTGAGCTACCAAGTGCATCTACAAGCTCAGTTCCTGCCAGAAAAATTGAATGCACTGGCAGACGGACTAAGCAGAAACCTCATGGACCCACACAAGTGGAAACTGGAACCACGGATTTTCAACATGTTGACAAGCGAATGGGGGAGCCCAGACATAGATCTATTTGCCTCCCCCCAGAACTACCAGTTGGACAAGTTTTGCACAAGGACTCCCCACAAACAAGCCCGGAAAGTGGATGCTCTGTCTTTCAGCTGGAAAAACCTATCCGTTTACACCTTTCCCCCTCTGCCTCTGCTCTTCAAAGTTCTACTGAAAGTCAGACAGGACAAACCAAGGATTTTGATTCCTCCAGACTGGCTGCGCCAACACTGGTACCCCCTCCTGCGCAGTGTCGCAAATATCTCCATGCACCTGCCTCAGACCCCTTCCCTGCTGTCTCAGCAGGAGAACCAAATTCTTCACCCTCCGCTTCCAACATTGAACCTTGCAGCCTGGCTAATCACTTAAATTCACCCTTATCCCTTAGCAAACCTTTGATGGATGTCATCTTGGAGGCGAGGAGACCTAGTACTAGAAAATATTATGCTGACAAATGGAAAAGATTCTGTGCCTGGAATCAATCTTTAGGTATGAGCACAGCAGCACCCAATTTACCTCAGATTTTGCAGTACTTAACTGAGATGCTTCACAAGGGCCTGTCTTTTTTTCCTCTATTAAAATCCATGCCTCACCTGTTTCAGCTCACTATAACACAGAACCACATCTCTTCTCTCCTCTGCTCAAGCAGTGTCTGAGGTGCAAAAAACTTGAGACCATCCAGGAGAGCTCCTACCCCTGCCTGGGGCCTTAACTTTGTTTTGGAGAAACTCTACCTCCTTTCGAGCCAGCTGCTACTGCAGACTTAAAATTTCTTTCTTGGAAAACAGCCTTCCTTTTAGCTGTCACTTCAGCTAGAAGGATATCTGAATTACAGGCCCTTATGGCAGTGGAGCCTTTCATTATCTGTCATGCGGACAGGGTTTCTCTTGGGGACCAGTCCATCCTTCATGCCCAAGGTGGTTTCCAGTGTGGCTCTTAAGTCCATTCATTTGCCAACTTTCTTCTCCAATCCACAGAACAAAGGGGAACGGATTCTGCATTCCTTGGATGTGCACAGAACTACGATTCTACTTGGACAGGACTAAATCTCAAAAAAACTTAATTACTGGTAGCATTTGCTGCAGCGGCAGAGGGGAAGGCTATTTCAAAACAAACCATTTCTAAATGGATACGCAGTTGCATTCATTTCTCCTATAAGCACCATGGAAAACCTATCCCCCAGGGGATCAGATCTCACTCCACCAGGATTGCATCTACTTCTGCAGCCTTTCTCAAGAGGTGTTTCTACCAGGGATATCCTAGAAGCTGCTGCCTGGAGTTCCGTACATACTTTCACCAAGCAATATCATTTACCAATTTTCTCTAAATCCAGAGCTGGCTTTGCCACTGCCTTCTTGCAGGGCCTTATAGCTGGCCTTAATGCTGTATAAACTCCTCCTCCTCCCCCCAACCGTAACTTTGGGAATCTACCCTAATGTAATGACTGCAACAGTGAAACACGAAGAACATAGTACAGTTGTGTACACTTGCCATAAATGTAGATGTTTGAGTGTATTCATTGTTGCAGTCCTGGTTACCCTCCCTCCAGCCCCCTAGTTTTTTCTGACTATACCTCTGCTTTCCTTTGCTGTGCTTAAAAGCCTTTTTGGTGTATTTGCTTTTGGTTAGAGGTATACCTTTGTGTTTTTGTGTTTGTTTGCTCTCCATTAGGGGGGGGCACCTGACATCTCTGGCAAGAAAAAGTGATGTAATGGCGTCAGCTGCATGTTTTATACCCCTGATGACCTGACGTCCTGGAAGAAGGGACAGCAACTGACACAGGACCCAAGACTTAGTTAATCAGGCCGACTGAGGGCAACCTGCCAGCAGACTACCCAAATGTGTAATGACTGCAGCAGTGAATACACCCAAACATCTACATTTATGCTTAGTGTACACAACTGTACTTTCCACTGCCTTGGGACCTGAACTTCATCCTAGAAAAGCTCACACTGACCCCATTCAAGCCAGCCAGTTCTGCAACACTTCAAATGTTCACATGGGAAACAGTCCTGCTGGTAGGCCTTACCTCGGCTAGAAGGGTATCAGAGTTGCAAGCACTCCTGGCTTGTTCCCCCTACACGGTCTTCCACAAAGACAGGCTGACCCTACGTACCAACCCTTCTTTCATGTCCAAAGTGGTCAAAAAAACTATCTTTAAACCAGTCCATTTACCTGCCCACTTTCTTCCCCTCTCCAACTATTGAATGAGAGAATACTCCGTTCCTTGGATGTGCACAGGCAACTAAGGTTTTACTTGGGGAAAAAACTAAGTCCATCAGAAAATCGAATCAACTTTGTATCGGCCTATCCCAGGGCACTGGGCATGGCAGTCACCAAAAAAGAAAAATATATCTCCTGTATCAGAAACAGTCTGCTTCTGCTATTCCTTCCACAGCAAAGACTTGCATCAGGGGCAAGTGCACATTTTACTAGGGCCGTAGCATCATCCAAAGCCTTCTTCAAAGGCCTGGACACAGCCAACATCCTGGAGGTGGCCACCTGGTCCCCACTAATACACACCTTTACCAGACATTACAAATTATACCACATTTCCAGAGCAGGGTTTACTAGGGAAATCCTGCAAGGATTTCTGGAATTGGCTACAGCTACCTCCTCCCTTCTTCCTCCTTAAGCTGTGGTACTCTCCCACACTAAGAATATTGCAACATGGGAATAGATGGCCATAGAATAGTTGTGTGAAATCTTACCATAACCATAGATGTCCTTCTCTTTCAAGTTGCAGTATTCCTTCCCCCTAAATTCATTTTCACCAGTCTATGGAGCTCCCCGGAGCACCACCCAGACTATGGTTACAATGGCAAACAAATGTCACTTTACACTTCTGGTGGACATAATTTGGTGGTTCTTACTACACTGTTGGACTGTGTGAAGACATCATATTTAAGGCCCCTGGTTTATGGCCCTGTGTGTGACATCCCACACACCTACAGCAACCAGGCTTAAGCTTTTGTATAGGAGCAGATGTTTGGGTCACCTGAGATGGAGAATCCTTCACTAAAATACCGCAACATGGAAGAGGACATCCATGGTTATGGTAAGATTTTACACGACTATTCTTTACCTCACTGCATGGATCTTTTTATACAGGGCAAAGGCACAGTCCTTTACCCGCATCTGTCTACTTATCAGATGACAGTTTGGGTGATAGGTCAGAAAGGAATCCGGGTCCCAAAGGAGGCCAGGAAACCAAATAACAGAAAATCCTAGTTGTCAAAGTGAGAGATTTTCTGTTTGGTGTCTTACACATCACCATGACCTCTTTCTCAGTGGGGGGGGGGGGGGGTACCCTTGGTCCTTTCATAGCTGTGAACTATTGCATGCTGGATAGATAAATTCTTCATTGAAAGCCAACTTGTCAGCCAGTGGTGCCTGTCTGCCACTTACTCCTCCTTTGGCCTCTAGATTTCAAGTCAAGCAGTTTCTTAGATGTCCTTCATATTAGACCGCCAAAAAGCCCATTATTCCTCCTTGGGATTTTAATTTTGTCCTTGAAAAGTTTGACTTGCGCTCCTTTTGAGCCTGCCGATTCTTCATTATAACCTTATATCTGGAAGTCTTTAATTGTTTGCTTTAACCTCTGTCAGAAGGGTGACTGAGCTACAGGCCTTGAATGGTAGTCCCTTTTTTTTTTGTTTTCTTTTTACATACAGGGTATCTTCCTTTGAATCGTCCTTTTATGCCCAAGGTGGTTAATGAGCTGTCCCTTTATCAGTCTGTCCATCTTCCTTCTTTCCCTTCTCTGCAGTCTGCTAGTGAGAAGGTTCAGCATACTTTGGATTTGTACAGACAGCGCTGATATTTGGAGAAAACTAAAACCTTTCGTAAATCTGACCAACTTTTTATTTTTTTTTTCATGCCAGGACATTGGGTTTGACAGTTTGTATTTCCTCCTGGATTTTCAAGGCAATTTCTTTTTTTTTTTTCATTGTAAGCAATTGTCTGCTTCCATGAGGGCTCATTCTACTAGACCAGTTGCCTGCTTTGGGGAGTTTTCTTAAAAGGTTTGGACTCCAACTCCACCCTTGAAGCTGCTACTTGGTCATCTGTTCACAGTTTAACAAAATATTACAAATTGAATGTCCTTTCCAGGGGCAGGGAAAGTTTTGTCAAGGCTGTCCTGCATGGGTTTGTAGAGGGCTTCTCCTTGCCTTCCTCTTCCCTGTCTTCACTGTAGCTTTTGTACTTTCTCGGAATTGTAGAATACTTCAGCAGTGCTATCAAAGGACATAGTACAATTGTGTAAAATCTTGCCATAACAGTAATGTCCTTTTCACTGTTGCAGTATTCACTCCCTCCTACCCCCTTTTCTCTTCCTTTTGCATGGGTGATATTTTTAGTACTGGCTGAGAGGTTCCTCTTTTCCTTCCTTCATTCCTTTTTTCATGGATAGACATGTTCTTTCCACTGAAGGCCCTAGTTCTCCTGGGGGAGGGTATAACCAGGCATAGTCTTTGTACTCTACATTTTTTGAGCACCACATCAGTATGGCTTTTTTTTCTAGGTCATATGTGTACAACTGTCTACATTGGTGTGTTTGACAACACCTGCAATATTGCTAATCTAAAAACAGTATATTTAATAGTTTTAGGAGGAAGAGATGAAAATGTTTAAAATTAAGTGCTTGGGGGCAGCATTTTGAGAGATGTCCATTTTTTTAAGTAATAGATGTCTGGGGGGGGGTAACATTAAGAGCTTTTGAGTATCAATTGCAATTTGCTTGCCACATCCCTTGCCCCCAGGGCACCTGCATTCTGAGTTGGGAGCATACATCAGCTTTATGGCATTGGTGGTATAGTGGTGATCATAACTGCCTTCTCAGCAATTGACCTGGGTTAGATTCCCGGCCAATGCTAAAAGTGTACATTTAAAAACTGGCTTTTGTTCTGCAGAGAAACTGACTCTGTACTTACTTTGCAGACTATTTGATCCTATAGCCCTTTTTAAGCACAACCTGGATAAACTGGATGGGAAACAGAAAATACACCCCTGGGATTTCACAGATCTATATCAGAAGATTGAAGTTTCAAAACTTCGAATATGATTTGGTCGACACCATATGATCGAAGTTTTGAAACTTCTAATCTTTTAACAGAGAGCTCCGTACAGAGCAGAAAGGGGAGATTTCCCTTTTCTGCACTGTAGTGCGATCTCTGAGCTGGTATGTTTTACTAGTGGGAGGTGTGGGAGGCACAAGGAGGCTTAGAGCATTTAAATGGTTTGTTTTTGTAGGTTTTATTACATTTTCGATGTTTTAAGACTTTGATTATATGGTGTCGACCGTATCGGATTCAAAGTTTTGAAATTTCGATAATGTAATATAGACCCGATTCCACACGTGTCCCTCCTGGACAGGGGCATCAGATACTGACTACTAAACATAGGCTAAACTCTTGGCTAGGCTTATAAGGGCCTCTGGGCCAATAGCCTAGTAACATACGATCCATACACTTGCGCTGGGAGCATACATCTACCATGTAATGCTCCCTAGGTAATAAAGGCTTTGGTATACTTGGCTGGATGTTAAGCTATCCTTGGCAGCAGGTCCCAGAGGTGATGAATACTGCAGTAGTGAAAAGTACATCTGTTTGTATTAAGATTTTACACAACTGTACTTTGTTGCCTACTTCTTTAATAAGTGTTTGGTGCATTTCCCCTTCCGTCCGTTCAGGCGGGGCAGAGGTCTAGTTGTTAACTTTGCTAGTTACCATCCTTCCATTTCAGTTACTGCTTTGTGATGGAATCAGAAAGGAAGAAAGTTTTCTTCTTTAAAATGAGTAAGAATGAGCTCTTTGACGTTATTCTGCATGTATTGCTCCCACAGATTCCATTTGTTTCTGTAATTTTCTCTTGTACTTTTCTAAAGACCAATACTTCCGTTTTTATTTCCTTTACAATATTCAGTATGTCACTTATAGTTGGTTTAGATTTTGACTTTCTTTTTCTAGTAACTGTTTTTTTTTTTTTTTGGCAACCCCTAACATTACTTTTAGTAAAGGTCTTACTTGTGTCTAGGCAATTCAGATCCAGTGTTCTAGGTGAAAAATAATTCACTTAGTTGCAGCAATTTGCTGCCCAACATTTCTGACAAAATACTCTAAGGGATTTTTTAAAATCTCCCACATATCTGAAAAACTTGTTCTCAATTATTCCCTTTACCATCATACCTTCAGCACTGGCTGTCTGCTTGAGGAAAACTTCACTGCTTGGGGTATAAAAATAGCCATCCAGACACTTCCAAGCAAAAATCATAAATCTTCTGGACTTGGATGCATACTTAGGAGTCATACAGATGTTTCATTATTCCATGATAAAATGCCTTTCCATTTTTTCTTCACAATCATTTTAACGTTTTTCTGATTAATTTTTAGTTAACATGTGCTATTTTATACTCTACTAATTCAGTTAGCTTCTGTTATAGTTTGAATCAAGTCTAGAGAGCTATTCTTTCACTTGGTATTCTCCTGTTCCCTGTCCCTTTGCCTGTTTACTGGTGTCAATCCCTGGTAGGGAAGGTGGTCTGTAACCTGCAGTTCAGACATCTGCTTGACCTTCTCTCACCTGTTACTTTTCCTTCACTGGTTATTTGCTCTCAATACCTTTGTTCCTTTGCTATCTTTTTCCAGTAAATTCCAGCCTGTCTTGACTATTTACTAAACCCCTGCTTACAGTTATCCCTACTGGTAAAATCTCCTTTATCCATTCCTGTTAGCTTGTTTCTTGCAATACTTTCTGCTGGTGGTTTTCTTTAAGGAATTGTATCCAAAATTATTCTCCTTATTTCTCACTGTCCTCTTGCTTCATCATCCTCCCTTTCCAGTTTGAGCTGATGAAATCTGGCAAAATGGACCAAAGCGCTTTATGAAACTAACATCCTAAATTGTCAGCTGCCTGTATTGATTTATATCCAATTAATACTTGGTTAACAAAAATGCAGTGAGTAAACCTCTCCAAATTCCCTTCCACATTAGTGTTCATTGACTACCAGTTGACATTTATTCCATGTATTCTGTTTGTGCAATTTGATTTTGTTCCGTTTACTCTGCTCATTTTGTAAGTCACTGTGTAGCATTTTTCTTTATCTTTAGGAGCATTACATATTTTATTTTTATATTGCATTTCATGCTGGGTTTTAAAATTTCATATGCATTTTTAAATGTTTTTAATTTCCTTGTTTCCCTCTGAAAATAGGTAAGCTCTGTAATCAAGACATAAATAAAAAGTAAAATTAAAAATAAAATTAAAAAATGGAAGTCTCTGCACCCTCTGTCCCTCCTACTGATAGACCCCCTGGGCATTTCTCTAGGGGTGGTTTGTTGAGGCCGAGAACAGTGCTCTTGAGTTGTAGCATAAAATTCCACTGTGCACACATTTCTTTACTATAGGTTCCCCTGCAGGCTATTTTAAGTCTAGGCCATTTCCTTTGTGGTGCTTTAATTATCCTGTCCCATTTGGTGTTTGGTCTTTACCATCCAGTGGTTAATTATATATTTCTTCTAGTGAGAGTAACTAGGATTATACCATAGATAATTTGAGGAGACCCATGCATGGGGAAAGCATTTTAGGAGGTGCTTCTGCCCATTAGTATTACGGGGGCAGCCCTGGTGTATATTTTCTGTTTCCCATCCATAGGTCCAAGTTGCACTTGTATATGGCTTGGGATGAGCTTAGTTTTAGGAATGAGGAGTCTGTTTCAGAGTAGTGGTATCCTGTGCAAGATAAACCTTCAAACTGTTCTTTCAGTATTGCAGACTAGGTTTAGATCCCTGAAAAGTATTTATTTCTGTTGCCATTTGACTTGCTGATGCGCAGTAAAATCCTTCAGTATGGGGTTAGAAGATGCCTTGTATGCCAGACACAAGTAGCCTCTTACCAGTCTGTAGGATATGGAGTATAGTGACAGGGTTTTGAGTCAGTCTGTGTAGGGAATATTGTTTAGGCCTCGTATCCTTTTTAGTAAGGTATCTTAAGTTTATATAGATCTATATATATATATATATATATATATATATATATATATATATATATATATATATATCTCAAGTTTATAGATTACTAGGCTAGGGGGGCCTTTTAAGCCTAGCCATGTTTCCAAAGTAAGAATCAAATGCTGCACTTTGTCTGTAACCTCCAACCCTATGTGGGTATTCCAGTTGATGCTCGTGTCTGTACAGATACGTGCCAAAAGGGGGTATTATACTCCACAATTGGCCTAAGGGCTTTATCAAGAGGAACTTTGACATCTTAGATCTAGACACAGTCCCTAAGATGCAAACTATTGAAAGATTTTCTTGTGACAACGGACAAATGTGTGAAAATTAGGTTACTGTCAGCATAAGTTTGCAAATCACAAACAACCGTCGACTGTTGGGGCCATATTGTCCAATGTGGTAGTTCCCTGGGGTAGATGACTTCCCCAAGGATATGTTAATGCATTTGTTTTATATTTAATTTCAGACTATGGTTTTCTAACCAGTTATTCATTTGGGACAAACCTTCCTGCAAGATGGCTGTCATTTAGGGGATTCATTGACTGCGCCTGGCTTGCAGTCCTCTACAAACATTCTGTTTGGTATTGGATTTTACTTCAGAAAAGGTAGATGATAAACAGAAGGGGTTACATCACAGAACCCTGGGAAATTCTGCAGGTGACTAGCCTCTTTTGTGGAGGTAACTTGCTCTATTTTGACTTCCTACATCATCTATGAGCCAGTTAGCAGTCTGTCGGGTGACAGAGGTGTATTCGAAGATTTATTAGCTTTCCTCCTATGCCTGAGTGGGGGATTGTGTCAAAAGCTTTAGCCAGATCAGGGTATGCAGTGTACAATTTTTAACTTCATCCATTTGTAGTATTCATTGCTTATTTTTTGTTTTGCATTTCTTTACCAGGAAAGACAGACTAATTCCTTTTTATTGGAGGTCCAGGGTGAAAGGCCACAGACACAGTACAACGTAATTTAAACAATACAAACAAATCATAACCTCTTTATTCACCATTTTTATGGGGTTGGGGTGTCATATCAACATTAATGTGACCAAATCACATTGAGCTTAAGAAAAATCAAATTGAGTACCTAGACAGTTTCAGATTGCATAAGTGATATGCAAACAGCCTACTCTAGCTAAGAAACTTGAGATTTTAAAAGGCCTTGAAGCCGACTATTCATTTGAGTCAAATTGTAATTTGTACCATATGTAAAATAGGGTAGGAAATGTACATGTATGCATTAGTGGCAATGTTAAGGATAGGAATGTGTGGCAGAGTAGTGTGTAGAGAGGAGGTGAGAGGGGAAAATGTGTAGGCAGAGTGATATGAGAGGATGGATACTGACAGTGGAGATAATAGAGAATCGTGGAGCTTTGATGAGAGGGTATAGTTGGTGAGAGATTGTCATAACTACGGGACAATAGGGAATGGGAAGGGAGGGAGTACTGCAGTATGTAGTTGGGATTGTGTTGAGACAGTAGGGTAGAATGTGCTGGATAGGTAGCTAAGAACGGAATAAGGTTGATTTTAAATTGAAGAGGATTTTAACACAAATATACTTTCCCTTTATATAATAGTGAGTAAAGTAGATTAGGTGGACTAGAATGCACTGAGTGACTTTGTACAGAGAGTTGAGTTATAAGTGACAACTACATTCTTGAACAAAGAAAACCAGTACAGTTATGGGTAATCTGTGCTATTCTAGGGAGAAGGTACAGTTAAATTTAGGAAGCGTTTCACACTTGGTATTGTGCGGTGGTATTTGGTCACTGTTATAATTTTCTGTTTTCTTCTGTGCTGCCACTCAGTGGAGGCCCTTGCGACCTAAATTACTTACTGCCATTTATTTCTTTGTTTTGTTTTGTCTTGCATTACTATGAATTGCTTCTCAAATGTTTTTTCCTTGCAGTTTCTGCTGGCTACTTTTGGATTTACCTAAAGCTCCACTTTTCAATTTCTTAGATTTTGATCTCTGATGCCCCTGTTTCAACTCCCAGACTATAACAGCATTTTCTTCCTAGTGTTCCTGTGGCACTTTGTGTTCAATCTCTGACTTGATTAATTCTACAGTAATGCCTTTGCTTGGCTGTGTAGATAGCCTAAGCTTTGTACCAAAAATATCTGCCTAAGGTTGTCCTGTTCTTTTTCCTTTCTTGGATTAAATTATGCAGGGAAAATGTGTCCAGTCTATTTTAACTGCTTCATATTTGTCACCACACCCCTCTTTCATCTTTTAGTCTGCTTTGAATACTGCATAATTTCTGGAGTATGATAAAGCTTCCAGATTTTTAAACTTTGGCTTTTGTCGCTGCAGTTCGTTCAAATGTATCTTTGTGGTATTTGTTGCATAATCGGTCACTTAAATACAGAGCAGAAATGAACAGCAAATTACACTGATAGACTTCCTCATTCAAGTGTCTTGTTTTGTTCCTATTTGACTCTCTGTTTAATTCTTAATGACTTTGTGATTTGCTAGTGTTATTCCTTGGAATGTGTTGCAGGTCTAATTGCTAGCTTCTAGGTTTCTCGCTAAAGTTGCTTTCTCTGATATTTTTTCCACTGTATGCCACAATTTAAAGAGGCGTTACAGAATAGTTTTTATTAAGAAAGTAAATGAGTCTTTAAGAAACATCTTTCAAACTGCCCAAGGCTGCTTGTACCAGAGTTAAACTTCTGATAGCCCCAGTGCTACATTGGTATTGTGAATGAATGATTCTGTAAGCATTTGGTTAAATGTTTGATGCATTAATGTGTACTTTTCATGTTGGTTTTTCATTAATTTCAGTAGTGTTTCATTCTAATCTGTCTTGTGGCTTTGAATTTCTTTTCTGATCTTTTTAATTTCTTGCTTGTTTGTGTGTATTCATCTCAACACTTTCCATGCCAGACATTTCTTGACTTTATTAATGCATCCCTTAGGTGCCCTTTAAGAATTTGTTCTAAAATCTACTGACCCACACCAGCCAATGTGGTGGTACTTCCCTCCTATTTTACTATGAGTCAAGACTGTGAACCAAATTATGCGGCAAAGTAGCCTGCCAGTAGTTCCTCCTCCTCAATGGAGGACAGATTATTTTGATTCCAGAACAAAAACTCAAATTATTTTATTTTGTAGGACTGTTTTCACAGGAAGTTTTTTTCTTTCAAACGAGCAATAAAAAGGAGCAAACCATATCAGTAGGGAGTCGCAACTAGTGGTGCCCTTAAACTTGCCATCCAGCTGTTGACTGCTTACAACTTCAAATTAATCCTCCTTTAACCACTTCAGCCAGACTTAACACCATGTTGGCAGTTACATTTTAACCTAATTTAAGTCTTATTTTGAAAACTTGTTCAGATCAGTTAGATGTTATCAAAAGAAATTTGTACATAATTTACGAGGTGACTTGTACAACAGCTAAGTCTAAGTGAGAAGTACCTGAAATAAAACCTCTAATATAGCAAAATACAATCGACCACTCATGGCTGAACCAGTCATCTGCAACATAACAATTTATAATTTCTTGCCCTGTTTTCCATCCTTTCCAATTGAATCTACTCATTTAGTGAACTCTTAACTCTCTTCTGCTTATTTTAGCCCTTCAACGTAGTGGAACAAGAGAAGCCATCTTCTAAGTCTTCAGCTTAATTCCTCATCCACTCTCCATAGCTTGAATGAGATCCTCTACTTCTGACCTTTTACTTTGCTTCCATTTTTTAGTAACTTTTTTTTGCTGTCAGCATCTGTATGACCAGTAGTTCTCCATTACATGGTAAGGACTTTTGTCCCTGAACCCTAGCTTAAAGTTACCTGTATTTAACTCCAACTCTTCCTGTGTAATCTAAGTAACACCTGTATACCTTGTTTATATTGCTTCATTCCACTGCAGGAGCAAGAAACATGCATCTGTCGCCTGTGTCAGGTAAGTTGCACCTTCGGCAATTCCAGTTTGTCCTTGGAAACTTTCTTGCCTATCTGGGATGTAAAAATATTTATGTAAACACTCCCAGATGATAGTTCTATATTTAATGGATTGCTTTAACAGAAAGCAGACCAATTTGTTCCCATTGCTCTGTAAAATTATAGGAGTAAATTGTCCCATTCCCTTGTCTTTTCTTTCCTTATAATGCCTCTTTAAAAAACACCTCTGTAAAACGGCTATTTGAGTACCACCTTGAAATGACATCACCTTTGATTTTGTATGAACAATCCAAGATATCAACTTTGGCTACTGCTCTGTATGTAATTTAGTCCATCTAGTAGTTGAATTCCCCTAAAACTCTGATTCTCTGTTATCCCATTGGAAACTCTATTTTACATTGTATCCAGGTTTTATGAACCTGATTTCTCAACATCTGCTCCCAGAAACATAATTTGGTTCTCTCCATATGCCACTTACTTCCTTCCATTGCCCTTTAAAACTCATGTAGATGGGGTTCCATTCAGAAGATTGGCAGTCCATTCTTTCAGTGTGTCATCTTTTAACAGCTTTGGGACCTTTCTTCAAAATATGAGTGTTGAAACCTCCCCCATCCACCAAAATGTGTAATAGATCTCTTGACCCATAGTTATTTATCCATAGCATTTTCTCCCAAGTTAGAATTTTCTGACCTTCAAAACGCCTTGTATTGCCCTTGTCTCTGGAGCTGCCAAACCCTCCCTATTTTTCAGTAGAATGATCTTTTCTCAGGCAGCTCTCCGGCATAATCCTGTCCAGAAAAAGCTATTCATACAGTTAGAGTATCTACCCACACTTCTGTCAGGGGAGTCCCCTGCCAGTGTAAAGCCTGAATTCTTTAATCTAACTCTGTGTTTCCATGTTAAATTCATTTAAATCTACATCATACTATATTGGTACTTTTGAAGGTATAAAATGATTTTGTATCTGTTATTCACAACTCTAGATATTTTAGTCAGCCTTTTTCAAGAATCTGTGAATATTTCCTACATATCTTTTGTTCATCTGGTAAATTGAAACACTGCTCTAGTTTTGTCTGTATTAATCCTAAAGTCATCCAGTCATGTATAACTTCCTTACTGGGCAAGTAACATTTCTAGATTTTTCCCAAGATCAGCCCGAGAAACTACATCTGCATAAAGAGACTAAAGTCTGATGTCTTCCCAATCTGTAGTCTCTTAATAGGGAGCTTATGATTCCTGCTGCCAAGTGTCCTAACTGTAAATCAGATAAGCAGTGGACAGCTTTGCTTTATTTTCTTGACAGTGCAAATCTGTATGATAGTGTTAACCTTATTTGTACATTTGCCCGTTGATATATTCTGATAGTCCATAAATACATTTGGTATGTCTAAAGCCCCAAAAAGAAAAGGCAATTTGACATGGTTAAAGGCCTTTTCCATATCCAAACTTCACAACAACAGGGGATGACTTGTAGACTGGGCATCATGAAATATCACTAAGATTCAGATTATATTAATTTTTGTGCTGGTATAACCATAAAAACCTAACACAGTGGGTTATATGAGCTGAAAAATAACTGGTCTTTCCCCTCTTTCCTCTTCCCCTATTCATTTTTGAGTGGGACCCATTTTGTAGGAGCACTTCCTCTTACCTTTCCAGGCACAGAAGTGGTCCAGAGAAACAGGAAGGCAGATGGAGAGAAGGAGAGGTGAGAGAAATGGAGCAGAAAGCAAAAGTGAGACTGAATAATTTGTGCAGGATTCTGAGGAGATGTTTTAAAAGAAATATGTTTGATGGAGATGTTGGCAAATGGATGTAGAATTACAACCCTTTAATTGGTAGGGTTGCGGGATGCTTTACTTAAGGAAATTCTGATGCAGAGTGAGTCAGACAATGAAGATGATTCCGGGGGGGGGGGGGGCATTATGGAGAAGATACAATAGTAAGATGCAGAGAAAATCCTCAAGTGTTGAGAAGAAAAAGAAAACTTGTGCATTACAGTAAAAGAAGGCTGAAGGATAGTGGCAGAAAACGAGGCAGAAGGAAATGAAAAATGGAAGTACGTGGTAAGGTTTCAAAATGGACAAAAAACGGACAGGTAAAAAGAGCGAGATAATTTAATAGCTCCTCTGGGTATAAATGTGCATGAGGTAAGAGCATTTATTCTTAACAGACATTTTGTGACATATTTGAGACTTTTTTTTTAAATGGAAAATTCCTTGGCAAACTTGAAAAAAAAGACTAACCCATGGAATCTTTGATTAAAAGCATTTAACAAGGAAAGAAAAAATTGTCATGTACAATTTTGAACAGAGGTGGAAGGAGACTTTGAAAAGGACATTTGAAAACTTTATGTGAAGAAGTACTAGACATTGCAAAAGTTTGACAAAAGGAGTTTATGGACTGGTGGCTGGGATTGTAATGTTGTGCTAAACATAGGGAAAATTAATACAAGTATGTTAAATGTGGAGGGGAATAGGGGTGTTGTAAAATACTGAGAACACACATTTTTGGGAAAAATGTGACAAGAAAATTTTGTGGGGAAATGGGGCACAATGCAAGTAAATGTGAATTGAAATGATAAATGTAACAAACTCGGACATTTATGGATGGATTACAAAAATGAAAATGGGAGCAAGGAAAAAAGAAAATTAACAGAAATTTTAGTAGTAGATATAGAAGAAAAATTAGATGAGAAAAATTAGAGGGGGTCCTGAAATAAGGGATGAAGACAAATTGGGTGTAGTAAAAAAAAACTGTTGGTCAGTAAAAGAAAATTTTAAAGGGATAAGTACAAAAGAAAAAAACAGAAATGGATATGAGTATATACAGCTAATGACTGGTTGTTGGTATGATGGTTAAGGTGTTTGATTCAGACACACAAGGTACGGTGTTTGATTCTTAACTTTGGGAGGAAAATTGTCTAGGCATAGCATTAAGAAAGCTAGCCTAGAAATTAGCTAGAACTTTTCAAACCATGAATCTGAGGAAAAGGGAAAGTGAAAATTTTAAGTGTTTTCTGTAAATGTGAAAAGTATTAAGAATATAGTAAGAAAGAGGGATTTTAGAGTGGTGTAGTACATGTGACATAGATGTAATTATTGAAAGAGATTTTTAACAAATGGAAGATTACAGACTGGGGAGGAAAGATAATGAATTTGGGAAATGAGCTGGAATAGCTGCATTCTGTAGAAATACTGTAACAATATTAGATGCAATTTTATCAAAAATGGAAGGATTAACCATTGTAGATTTAAAATGGAAAGAACAGCTGTATAGAAGTATAAATGTATACTTTATATTAATTGTTAAGAAAGGAAGGCTTATTTAATCAGATTTTAACTGTGGTGTTAAATATGAATATTGTAACAGAAGACTTTAATTGCAATTTCAGAGGCAAGAGTAAAAAAAGAAATGTTGCAAGAAAAATGTTTAAAGTTATAAGATGTAATTTACAATTCTGGGAAAATCAGGGATTTACAGTATGGAACTGAAATATCCCCAGTCTACAAAATCTTAGTTATTAGAGAAGGCAAGGTAGTTGAAACATGAATTTCTGATTCTCTTGCAATATGGCTAGAGATGGAAACGAGAAATATATAAAACTAGGCAAAGGAATAAAAAGGATAAATGAATGAAGGAAAGTAGTAGTTATAAAAAATCATATTGAGAACATTTTATAAAAATTGTTTTACAATCCTATGCTGCTAGAACACAATGATAGACAGTACTTGGCAAAAGAATTGTATGAAAGAAAAAAAAAAAATAGTTACCTAACCAGCGATAATTTTTACAAAGAAAAAGTGAAGTAGAGTAGATTATTAAAGGATGATAGTATAATGAGAGAGAAAAATGTAACATGAGAAATAAAGAACTACGGGAAAGATTATAAATAGTGTAGTACAATATGTACAAGAAATGTTTAAAGAAAAAAGGTAATGAAAAAAAACCCAGAAAAAATGTAGAGTTGGAAAAGGAGACTTCTTTAAATGAGCTAGATAAAGTATTGGGACAAGGCGATAAAGATTCGGCTGTAGGACCAGATGGAAAAGGTTATGCAATGTGCAAAGACTTAAGGCTTGGCAAAAAATATTTTTAAAGATTTTGAATGGTTAAATGAAGATTTTATGTATAAAGAATTATGTAGTGGAGTACTTAAATTCCTATGGGATAAGGAAGATCAAAGACAGTTAAACTGGAGACCAAAATAGTATTAAATAATGATTGTAAGATCTTTATGAAAAAAACAAAACAGATTTGAAACTATACACACAAACGTGTGTGTGCACGCGCATGCTAGGAAACCTTAAGCCATTTGATAAAATTGGACATGAAGTCTTGAGGGTAATAAGAAAATATAATGCAAGTGAAAATGTTTGGAAATTATGTATGTCCTATAGCAGTAAAGTAAACATGCTGGTTAGGCTTGGAGGTACATATGAAAAGTGGTGTAGGACATACGTCTATTGAATTGTATACTTGCGTTAGTTATGAATGTTATAATATGTGAAGTAAATCACAGAATGAAGGAGGCAGGGTATATAAACCACCTGAAAAGTTAAGAATTCCAGATGTCCTCCTCTTCTCATGTTGCAGCATTCATAACCTTTGAGTTATCCTCCGCTCAGTGACCCAAACATCCGGCCAGTATACTAAAGCTTTAGCCACTACGAGGTACATGGGACGTCTGACTTTGGCCATAGGGTGTGTTGGCTGTAAAAGTGACAGTCTCCACGTATCTTCCTCAGAACTTCTCTTCAACCAGTCGAATGTCAGCTCATCCTGCCCGTTGGATTCTGCGAGTTTAAGGTAGGTACCCCATTGGGGCCTTTTTTCTTTCTTTGGTTACTGCATGCCTGCCCAGGTTCATGTCATCCAGGAAAGGAAGTGTAGGTGTGGACATCAGATCCCCCATAAGGACACCCACAACCTCTGCCTTTTCTGCCTAGGGCCCAACCACAACCATAAATCCTGCGCGATTTGCCAGGCCTTTGTTCTAAAGACCCTTTGCAGCTATTTGCATGCCCTAAATATCTATTTAGAAAGCCAGCATCTCAAAACATCTGGCTCAAGCCACCAAAGAAGGCCAAAGTTTCTAGGCCTGAACCTATTGCTACACTTCCTCCACCTAACATATTCCCCCTGTGGCCAACGTACACCTGGATGAATGTACGGTACCAGCCGACTATGTTGTAGTAGAGGTCGTGGAACCAAGGGTTGAAAGCACGTCTGTGGAGGTTATGCAGATGTCAGGTGCTGCAGGCATCCAGACCGGCCCTTCTGCCATTGTGGAACCAACTGAACCTTGGCTGTACTTGGGCCATATGCCCTCCAGGCCTGTTTCTTCTTTAAAAAGGAAACAAAAAACTTTACACATGTCTCATCCTCATGAAAGCCAGACTGACTAGCTTTCTGTCGGGATTTTAGTACCTTCATGGCCCTTAAGTCTTCAATGACTGCTTCTCCTTCGGCTGCCCCTCATGTTATCAGCTGTAGGCCTCAGACTAAAGATCATCTTCCAATTGAAGCTGAAGACTGTTCAAATTCCCCTTCAGAGGACTCATTTTCTTATGCTTTTCAAATGCCTTCCCCTCTTGGCTATGCCTCCCCAGAGGGAGGACTATGCTGAGGCAGATTTCCTTGGAGAGGACCTTACCTTTGGAGAAATCATCTCTCGAATGAGCAAGTGTTTTTAAAAATGGGACTCCACTAAAATGGCTGAAGTCCAAAAGAGGTACTATGAACTCTTACAAGTGTATACCCCTTCACATTCTGCCATTCCACCAGTCTTACCAGCCACCTTAGACACCTTCAATGCAGCCTCTAAAAATCCTGAATCCCAACTCCTTGACCCTAGAAGCCCTGGCAGGTTTAAAGGTCCCAGAAGGGGCCAAATTTCTGATAAAATGCCCTTTTGGCAGACCCTGGCACTATTTCGGTTTTTGCAGACAAAGCCCTCCAGGCTACTACCCTCTACATCTATCCTTCTCAACTAATGAGAGTAAGAGTGTGGAGCACATCGGCAAAAAGGTATACCCCTTTGCTACTTTGGCCTTTAGGGCTGTTAACTACCAGATGCCCATGTCTAAGTATTCCTTGGCCCATTTGACTCTGGTTTTAAAAGTTTTGGCTGATCTCCAAGACCCACCTACAAAGTCTGAAATATCTAACCATCTCTTTGTCCTCAAGTAAGAGACAAAATCAGATGCAATAACAATGCTGCAGAGGCCTCAGCCAGATCTGCAGCTTCTGCCTCAGTGCTCAGATTATGCTCTTGGCTGAGACTTCAACCCTTACCTGACAATATCAGGGCTAAATTTCTTGCTACACCCCTGGAAATTCTGCCTTATGTGGGGCCAAACTGGCAGAGCTTTTCAAAACCCTTCAGCAGAAGGGGAATGCATTACAGGATTTGAAACATTTGTTTTGTTTCCATTTTCTAAATTCCATAGAAATTGTCCCACTAACACAGTTCATCAGAAAACATTCTGGCTCCTACTCATTCTAGGGGAAAAAGAGTTCCAGGAAACAGCAGCCACCTTCCAGGCCTGCTCAGACTCCAACCCAGAAACCTCAGTTTCAGGACATGGCACATAGTCACAGAGCAAGTAGTCTTGAGTACCTGCTGTCTCCTCCACCCCCTCCATATTCCATACCCTTTTCCCAGAGACTCACTGTCTTCCCATCTGGTAAAGCATTACCTCAGACAAGTGGGTCTCAGTCATACAAAAGGGTTACTTCATGACTTGGATCATTCCTCTCTGAGGCTTCCCACAGCCACCAAAGGACCAGCTACCCCTATTCCAAACAGTTTTGGACAGCCTCCTCTCAGGAGACTATCCAGCCTGGCCCTCTGTCAGAAAATGGAAAGGGCTTCTACTCCAGACTTTTCCTAGTCCCAAGAAAAGACATCCTATGGAGACCCATCCTGGATCTCTGCCACCTGAACCTCTTTCTACAAGTACCCACTTTACGTGTGCTTACGCTCCAGACTCTGTTCCCACTGCTAATGCCTCAAGCATTTCTGGCAACCTTGGACATCTGCATAGCCTCATAAGGCCGAAATACAGAAAGTATTTACGATTCTATTTGGGTTCCTCGCATTTTCAATTCTCTGCTTTACCATTTGGACTACCTGCTGCTCCAAGAGTATTCACCAAGTGTCTGGCTCCAGTGGTAGCCTATTGCAGGGTACAGGGGATACAAATTTTCCCATACCTGGTTGACCTCTTGATCCAGCAGATTGTTTCAGTTCTTTACACAACCATCTCCAGATGGTCATTTCTATTCTGCAGTCTCTAGGTTTCAGCATCAGTTTCCCAAAGTCAAATTTTAACCCCTCCCATAACCAAGTTTTCCTGGGGTGCAGAATCAGGACAGATGTTATGAGGACATTCTATCCACCCCAAAAGATAGAAAACCTGAAGGAATAATTGTTGTCTGTCCTCCAGACCACTGCAGTGACAGCAAGAGAATATATAACTCCTAGGACATATGGCCTGTACTATACCAATGTTGCCACTGGCAAGACTCTATATGAGGAAACTTAAGTGATACCAGAGATCCACATGGACCCAACACTCCCACCCCTTGGACCACACCATTTCCTTCTTACCATGCCTAAGGAAGGAGATCCTTTGGTCAATGGATTAAGTCTCTCAACCCAGGGCTTCCCTTACAACCCCTTACTCCAGTCTAGGAAATGTATGCAGATGTCGGACCTGGGTTAAGGAGCTGCTGTGGTCAGCTTGAAGGTGCAAGGCAAGTGGACACGCCCCATCAAGAGGGAACACGTCAACATCAGAGAGATGAGGGGGTTCATCTTTGCACTAAGGGCCTTCCAGCACATTCTGAAGCAAGGCCCCCTAAAGTTGTTCAGACAACACAACTGTTCTGTGGTATGTGAAAAAATGGGGGAGGGGGTGGACAAAATCTTTCTTGCTGTGCACACTTGCACTCCATGCTTGGGAAGTGGCGGTCCTGCATATGTAGTCACCTTGCAGGCGGTCTACATTCCCTCGGCTCAAACCACTAAGGCAGACACCTTGATCGGGTCTATGGCACAGTCCCACAAATGGATAATACACAGGGATGTGTTTCTGGACATAGTTCACAAGTGGGTATGCCACTAATAGATCTGTTTGCTTCCCCTCTGAATAGACAACTTCCACAGTTCTGTACCTAGCGAGGGCGACTGGTGCCTTTTATATCTTGTGGAAGGGGGATGTTTCTCTATGCATTCCCTCTTACAAAAAGTCCTGTTGAAAATTCAGCAGGACAAACAAAAATCTTGTTGGTGACTCCCTTTTGGCCAAGACAGCATTGGCTCCCCCTCCTGCATTTAGCCAGGGCAGTCATCATAAGTTAGAGTGGACCTCCTCACACAGGACAAGGGATCCCTAATCCGTCCCCACTTGGAATCTCTGAGCCTAACCCTGTGGGTGATGGTTTTGATCCCATTCAGACACCTATACTCTGGGGACGTGCTTAATGTCCTGCAGGAGGCCAGGGAACCCAATACTAGGAGATCCTATTTGTCTAAATGGAAAAGGTTCTCTATTTGGTGTCTTAAAAGGCAGCTAGACCCATTTCAAGGCAAGGTCCTCCTAGTGCTGTCCTATCTGTGTGAATTGTTGCAGGCAGGGCTGGCATATACTTTAGTTAAGGCCACCTTGCTGCTATTTCTGCTAGTCTGCCTCGTGACCCTCCACTTGCTGCCAGACGTCAAGTGAATTTATTCCTGAAGGGAGTACTACATCTCGGGCCTCCCAGGAGGCCAGTTCCACTGCCATGGGACCTGAACTACATGTTAGAGAAGCTCACAGTTGCTTTTTGAGACAGCAGCTACAGCTTCTCTAAATTATTGTACTTGGAAGACTGTGCTTTTGGTGGAGCTGTTAAAGGCAGGAGTGTCAGAGCTCCAGGCCCTCATGGTCACCCCACCTTTTTAATCTTCCACAAGGATAGAGTGACCCTAAGGACCAACTTGTCCTTCATGCTTTGGGTGGTCAATGAGTTGTCCCTGAACCAATGCATACACATTCCCAGAGTAACAGTGAGAGTCCTGCATTCCCTTTATGTTCAGACAACTAAAATACTACCTAGACAAGACCAAGTCTCTTAGGAGATCTGAGCAACTTTTTGCCTCCTTTCATCCCAGGTCTCTGGGGAAAGCCATGGCAAAGCAGACTATTTCTGTGTGGGTTTTCAAGGGCATCTCATTTTGTTACAACTACCATGGCAAACACCTGTACTCCAACAATAAAGCCCATTCCACTAGAGCCATGGCCTCATCTGGAGCCTTTTTCAAAGGGCTAGGCACTACTTCTATTCTAGAAGCAGCTACCTTGGATGTCTGTCCATACCTTCACCAAACTGGGCCAAATTTCCAGATGTAGAGCAGGTTTTGCTAAGGCAATCCTGCATGGATTTTTGGAAAACTGCTCCAACCCACCCCCCTCTTCTTTCCTTTGATCTATGGCACTCACCCAAAGGTTATGAATACTGCAGCATGAGATTAGGACATGGAATAGTTGTGTAAAATCTTACCATAACCATAGAAGTCCTTCTCTTCCATGTTGCAGTATTCTATACCACCCTCCTACCCCCCCCCCCATCAAAAATATTTGCTGGATGCTACAGGGCTTGTGCAGCTATCCTGGGGCTGGGGTCCGACTAGGCTTTCAGTAATGAGGAAGGTACTTGCAGACATTTTTATGGCCCATGCACCCTACAGCCAATGTCAGATGTACCTCGCAGTAACTAAAGGTTTTGTGTAGTGCCCAGATGTTTGGGTTGCTAAGTGTCAGATAACCCAAAGGTTATGAATACTGCAACATGGAATAGAAAAATGTATGGTTATGGTAAGATTTTACACAACTATTCTTTCTGATAACATATTCAAATGACATAATCTCAAAAAATAAATCTGGATAATGGCTAAGGCTCTAGCCCACCCCTGTAGTGCCTTTTTTAGGCAAGGTTCAAATGACAAATTCACCGCCATAATGGGTACAAGCAAGCAAAATCTGAGGGTATTGCTATTCAATGCTAGAAGTGTAAACCTCAAAATGCATTCACTCGAGGCACTCCTTAAAATGGAAAACATAGACATCTGTGCAGTGACAGAGACCTGGTTCAAGGCTCCAGAGAGTACCCCTGCATTACCAGGCTATAATTCATACCACACCTTTCAGCCACCTAACCTGGACTGAAACACTAAAGGCGGAGGCGTGTCCATATTCATTAAGGATATCCATATCTCCAGGCTAGTTGCTCAGCATAATGCATCCGATATTATCCAAGTGCAACTAACTCTGGGCAAGACTGCAATCCAAATTATAGTTTGCTACAGATCCCCCATCATGCCCCAGGATTCCCACTCCTCATTTCTTGATACACTGGAAAATATTAGGGTACAACCTAACACCGTAATAATGGGCGATTTCAACTACCCCACCATTAACTGGGAAAACTACTATGTACCAACTTTTGTGCTTAACGTTTTCTGGAATTCATAAATTCCAATTCCTTGGATCATCTTATCCACACCCCAACCAGGGGCAGCAATATCCTAGACCTGGCTATTACCAACATATGCAACCGGTGCTCCACACCAGAGGTCAATTCCTAATTGGTCAGATCCGACCAAGTTATTCACCCTAGACATCCACATCCCTCCCCCACCCCCCATTAGGAAAACCACCGTAAAGATTTTCACCAAAGCCAACTTCACACTTGTTAAGACAGAAGTGGCAAACTTCACGATACCCATGCTGATGGGCAATAGAGGTATGACTGCTGAATTCTGCACAAATGCACTTTATAAGCACTTACATGAGTGCATGGATTGTGCAATCCCTAACAGAACCAAGATGCTATCCTCCAAAAAAGGAAGTAAATCTTGTGGTCCCCTGCCATAAACTCTACAAAAGAAGAAAGAATCTGTTGCAAAAGAGTAAACTCCCTGGTCAGCCTCAGTAAGAAGCGGAGATGCCTCAAAATCCTCTAAAGCTAGTTACAAAAACAAAATTGCCACAGACTCTAAAGACAACCACAAAGCATGCTATAGCTATGTCAAGAATCTCAACGGCAACACTCAGAGCTGCTCTGAGTTACAGCACAATGGCACAAAATATACAGAACCAACTGATATTGCCAACATCCTGGTGGATAGGTTCAATGCTAACTTTACCCCCCCCCCCCGTCATCCCCCAAATGGCCCATCTCTATACCGGAAGAATGCAAAGTTCCTGTAATCACGGCTGCACAGGTAAAAAAAAACTCCAAAGCCAAGAAGACAGCATCCATGGGACCTGACAACATCCCAGGCTGTGTTCTCCATGAACTACAGAACGAATTGGCACCCCACCTAAGTACCATGTTCAATCATAGCCTCATCTCAGGCTATGTGCCCACTGAATGGTTCACAGCGGTTATCCCACTCCACAAAGGAAGAGCCACCACAGACCCTGGAAACTACCGCCCCATTAGCCTGACGAGCCTGGTCTGCAAGGCTGTGGAACGTATCATCATGGAACTTATAAACAATGACATTGGTAATCTCCAAACTCTGGACCCCACCCAGTTCGGTTTGTAAGAGACGGATCATGTCTCCTAAACCTGATAGACGACTTTGAAGTGGTCACCAAAGCCGTAGATGAGGGTAAGGTGGTTCACACAGCCTATCTAGATCTTGCCAAGGCTTTCGACACCATCTCCCACTCTGGAATTATAGATACTCACTAAACTAGGTATAAATCCCTATGTCACAAGATTGGCTGCCAACTGGCTCACTGACAGAACCCACACCGCGAAAGTAGCAGACTCCAAATCCAACTTCAGACCAGTGACAAGTGGAGTACCACAGGATTCAGTCCTGGGTCCTCTCCTGTTAGCCTGTACTTCAGAGAAGTAGATACCAAACACAGAAGGTCTTTGGCTAATGAAGTTCACAGATGACTGCAAACTAGGAGCCATAATCAAAACTCCAAAAGATGTGGACATCCTACAAAAGGACTTCGCTGAGACAGATGCCTTGTGTCAAAGCCATGGCTTCAAGCTCATTGCCAAAAAGTGCATTGCCATCCGTTTTGGTAAAAACTCTGTACCCATGAACTACCACACAGGTGGTAGTCTACTTAACACAAAAAGTGTGATAATAGACCTTGGGGCACAGGTGGACAGTAGTCTCTCCTTTGATCACATCACCACAGTAGTCAGGAAGTCCTTCTGTGTGGCACACCTTCACAAAAGGTTTCTCATCCTGGAAAAAGAGGTAATTGTTCCCCTCTGTTCGTCACTCATTAGACCCATTATAGAGTACAATGCTCCTTTTGGTATGTACCTCAGACATCTACAACAACTGGAAAGGCCGCAGAAATACCTCAGAGGATTACCGGCCTCAAACATGCCCTACACAGACAGTCTGAAAAAACTGCAGCTGTACTCTCGCATATCACCTACTCGGAGGTAATCTCTGCCTAACACACAAAGCTGCATCAAACCCAGAGCTTTTGGACATGCTCCACTTAAAGAAATCCCAATCTCTACGAGTTGCACTCTCTAGGGACCTAAACCTTGTCACCACAATGAACAGAACATGCTGGAGGGATAGGTTAATATCCCAGCGACTTCCCATACTCTAACAACCTACCTATCTATATCAAATAAGCTCCTCATTAGCACTCCAAGAAAAATCTTAGAGTGGATGAGATGGGAAGTTCACCCCGGGGATCACTTCTGTGGCTCTGCTCGACAGTGATACAGGAAAATAATTTTCTTGGGTGGCGAAAGCCAGGGTACCTTTTGGCTAGGCTTAAATAGGCCCTAGGGCCAATAGCCTAGTACCTACCTATGAAGTAATTTGCACAAATTAGTGTCTAGAGGTGACTGGGATGGCTTTAAATAAAAATAAGTAAAGGTTTAGGTGATGTAGTAAAAGGTAGGGCGTATATACTTTACAATGAATTAAATTTTTGTGTTTAAGTATACAATTTGGTAATAAAGGTGAAATGTCTGTTGGGTATAAAATTTGGGAATAAAGGTGTAAATAGAATTCAATGAGAAAAAAAAATAGAAGTGAAACAACTGTCTTTTCTGGAGAACATATATATATATTGCCATTCAGAAAAAGCTTATTTGTAAATTTAGTAATGATGGGGAAAACTGCATACTTAAGTACATTTATGCTGCCTGTAATATTTGAAAAGGAAATATTGCAGGAAATTTTCATTGATATGAGGTTCTAGATTAAACCCTGTAAAAAGAGGAGTTTTGTATGTAAACAAAGAGGAGGTTTAGGGTCAACTAACCCAGTGGTATGTGCTGCTGCTTTAAATTTGTGCAAAGTGTTAAAGTAAATAAATGAAGATGAGAGCTTACTAATAAAGTTGTACAAGTATAATAAAATTGGGGTGTGTTAAGTGAATAAATAGAGATGTTCCCAAAAATATTTTTTTTTTTGGAAAATAACAATTGATAAAGAAAAAGAAATGTGTAATGATAAAATACTACTATGTAAAGCCATGGGAAAATACAGATGAAAAAAAAAAAATAAAGCTATAAAAATAAGCAAATTGTGTAATCAGAAAGTAGAATGTCAAGATTTTTCATAGAGACTGATGATAAATTGCCAGAAAAGGGAAATCTAGGTTCATAGGTGTGTACTAGGCTAATGGCCTAGTACACAACTATGCACCTATGAACCTATAGGTGCATAGGTGTGTACTAGGCTAATGGCCCTGGAGCCTATATAAGCCTAGCCCAAGAAGATTCCCTGGCAACGTGCTTCCCGACCTTGGCTTCCATTGCCTCTATTGTGCAAGGCCACTGAAATGATCCCTGGGGTGAACATTCTATTGTCCATCCACTCGTCAAGATTTCTCTTGGAGAGACAGTGAAGTGCTCTGTTTGACATGGATGAGGTTTGTTCCAGAGTAGGGGGAGTCTCTGGGTTAGGAACCTGTCCCTCCAGCATGTTCTGTTTATTGTGGTAATGAGGTTTAGGTCCCTGGAGCATGTGACATGGAGGGATTGGGATTGCTTTAGATGTAGCACATCTTAACAGCTCTGGGTCAAACATGGCTTTGTAGGTCAAGCGGAGATCACCTCTAAGCAAGTGATTTGAGACAGGGTATAGCTGGAATTTGAGTCTGTCTGTATAGGGCATGTGTTTAAGGCCTAAGATACTCTGAGGTATTTTTGTGGCCTTTCAAATTGTAGGTGTCTAGTGAGGTACATGCCAAATGGGGCATTGTATTGTATAATAGGTCTAATGAGGGACGAGTAGAGGGGGGGATTATGACCACTCTTTCTGGAAGAAAAAACTTATTTTTTTTTTTTTTTTTTAGATGCGCCACATAGGACTTTCCGACCACAGTGGTAATGTGGTTGTCATAGGAGAGGTTGCCGTCGACCTGTGTCCTCCGATCTCTTATCATACCTTCAGTATTTAGTGGACTACTGCCAATGTGGTAGTTCATGGGTACTGAGTTTTTCCCAAAGGGAACGACTATGCACTTGGCATTGAGCTTTAGGCCATGGTTCTGGCACTAATCATTGGTCTCGGTGAGGCCCTTTTGTAGAATTTCTAAATAATTTGGTGAATCAGTAATGGCTCCCAGTTTGCAGTGATCGGATAACTTGGTCAGCCATAGTTAATTTGTATTGGCTTGAACTTCAGAGAAGTAGATGCCAAACAGGAGAAGACCTAGGGCTGATCCCTATGGGACTCCACTTGTAACTGGTCAGTAGTCAGATTTGGTGTCAGCTACTATGACAGTGTGGGTTCTATCAATGAGCCAGTTGGCAACCCATCTTATGACATAGGGATTTATGCCTTGTTTAGTGAGTCTATCTTTGATTCCTTAGTGAGGGGGTGGTGTCAAAGGCCTTGGCAAGATTGAGGTAGCCTGTGTGAACTACCTTGCCTTCATCCACAGCTCTGGTGACAGGTTCAAAGTCTGTCAGGTTGAGCAGGCATGATCTACCTTTCACAAACCCAAACTGTGTGGGGTCCAGAGTTTAGAGATTTCCTATGTCCCTATGTATAAGGTCTGTCATGATGCATTCCATAGACTTGCATATCAGACTTGCCAGGCTAATGGGGCAGTAATTCCCGGGGTCAGTAGTCACCCCCCCCCCCCTTTGTGGAGTGGGATGACTGTAGCAGCCATTCTGAAGGGAAAAAACCTGAAGTGAGGCTGTAATTGAACAGGGCACTCTGGTGTGGTGCCAGTTCACTTTGTAATTCATGTAGAAGACAGCCAGGGATACTATCAGGTCTCATGGAGGCTGTATTGTTGCTTTGGACAGTGCTACTTTTACCTGTGCAGCTGTGATATTAGGGACTTGGCATTCCTCAGGTATTGTGATTGGCCCTTTAGGGGTTGAAAGGGGGGGGGGTAAAGTTCGCACTGAACCTGTCTGCCAATATATTGGCAGTATCAGTTTGCTCTGTATATGTGTTGCCATTGTGCTGTAGCTCAGAGCAGATTTGAGTATTGCCCTGCACATTCTTGACATAACTATAGAATGTCTTGTGGTTGTCCTTGGTATCTGCAGCAGTTTTGTTTTCATAGCTAGCTTTAGAGGATTTGATGAGGGATCTCAGCTTTTTGCTGAGGTTAGCAAGAAAGTTTTTCCAGTCTTGTGACTTCACCCTTTTCTGCGACAGTTTCTTCCTTCTGTTGTACAGCCTGTTTATGGCAGGGGTCCACCAGATTGGCTTTTTTTGTTTATGGCCTGTTCCATGCACTTGTGTATGTGCTCATACAATGCATTGGTGTATGATTCAGCAGTCATGCACCTGTTCTCCATTTGCATGGGTGACATGAAGTTTGCCACCTCGATTTTAGAAGCCCAAAATTGGCTTTGGAGAAGTTTTTCACGGTGGCTTCCTTTGTGGGAGGGGTAAGGGTGGGATGTGGTTATCTATGGTTATTAGCTTGTGGTCGGATCTGACTAGTGAGGTGTTGATTTCTGCTGTAGCGCAATAGTCGCCCATGTTAGTAATTACCAGGTCAAGGATGTTTCTTCTGGTAGGAGTAAGAATGAGTTGGTCCAGGGCATTGGAATTAATGTAAAAAAAAAATACTAGGCAATGGATAAAGCAGCCAACAACATAAATATAACAAACTTGTAAAAAGAGATGTCTGTGGCACACAGCAGGAATATTTATTGATAGAGACAGAAAGTAAGCGCTTTCACGGACAAACCCCGTTTCTTCAGACTGACAAATTAAAATAACATGGCATTTAAAAAGATTCCCTAATCATAAGCCAACCAATGGGAGGCAAGACATTAATCACTAAAAGGAGCATTAAAGTGCTAGTGCAATATAAAAAAAACATATACATCTCCAAGGCTGTAATATCTAGTAAGGCACAAAATATAAAGCACATTTAAGGACAGAACATATAGAAGATGTATTCGTATAAAAACATATGTATATATATTTTTATACATGCGCAAAAACTGACTGTGGGACATGCATAGAGAATATAGAAATATAATTTAAAACATATCTCAAACTTGCATTTAATAAAGGACATAAAATATATCTATTCCATTCACATTAGGAGGGGTTAATGTTTTAAACCCGTAGCTTTTAGAAATGGCTTCAGTGATACTTTACTCTTAAGACTGGGTGGTCTGTCAGCTTGAAGCTTCAATATCCATTTTTATTCTGTGGCTTCTGTTCAACTATTTAAGTTACCCCCCTCTCTTATTCATAGGGACTAACTGTAACGCAAAGAATTTTAAAACTATGTCCTGGACCTTTAGTTTTAACATGCATAGCAAGCGCATTGCTCTCCTTAGCATTCCTTATGTCCCTCATGTGTTCCAATATTCTATCTTTAAAAACACGATTTGTCTTTCCTATATAGAAGGCATAGTAGGTCACGCAAAAACTAAAATGCACCACATTCTTCATCTGGCAATCAGAGTAGAAGTTTGTTTAAATCTTAAACCCCTTTTGTGGATGTATAAACTGTCCTTCCACATGTATATGGGAACACGCCATGCATCTCCTACAAATGTACGTTCCCAATCTGTCAGATCGATTATATTGATATACACCTGTAGACTTATAGCAGAGTTGTCTTTAACCAGATTTTACTTTTAAAAATAATCTCCTACCACTCCATTGAGTTCCTTAACACTAGATAGAATCAGTTATTTTTTTATAATATCACATACTAAATTTGTCACTGGCATATGTAAGTGGCATCCTTAATACCTCTATTCAGATTTCCCCCAGAATGTGCATTAGTATCATTACTATTTATCAGTCTTATTTGTCTCATTCCTACATTACTATAATAAGGTTTACATCTATCAGCTCTTTCTTTCCATGCTAGCTCTATCTATATCACATTCTTTGTATCCTCTTGTCATAAACTCTTATTTAAGGAGAGAGAGTGCTATATGCAAAGCGGTATCATCATGCAAGCGCATAATATGGAAAATCTGTCCTTTCAGAGCATTTACTTTAGTATGTTTAGGATGCATACTACCATTGTGAAGCACACTATTTTTCCTCACTGGTTTTCTATATAGCTCAGTAGGGACTTGAGATATATCTGTACTCACCTTTACATCTAAGAACTCAATTTCTCTATCTGAGTATTTATAAGTAAATTTAAGAAATGGTGACATTATTAATATATGTAAAAAAAATCCCTTTAGGCTTTCTTCTGTATCATGCCATAAAAGGAAAATGTCATTCACGAAACGCTTATACCAGGCAATGGACTCAGCAAATTCATTGTTAATAACATAGTTTCCCATTGTACCAAAGATAGGCTGGCATAGCTACTGGCACATGCCGTGCCCATAGCCACGCCAGCCTTCTGTATGTAGTGCTCCTGTCCAAATATAAGAATATTTTTTTTCTAAGATGATTTCTAATAGTGCACATACTAAGTTCATTTTATCAGATGGCATACTCTTCGTATATAGGAAATCCCTAACGTTCTCAATACCCCAGTCATTCGGGATAACTGTGAATAGGGATTCAACATCTAGGGTAACAAGCCAGCATGGATCAGTTAACACTTAAAATGTGTGCCCAACTCTACAAGAAAATCCTTATTGTTTTTTAGCAAAGTAGTGCATTCTCTTAGGATGGGATGTATAGTATTCTCCACAAAAATTGAAAGAGGTTCTGTGGCCCATCCCCTACTAGACACAATCGGATGCATTGGAGGATTAACTGTCCTTTTGTGAATTTTAGGTAGATCATAGACCATCGGAATCTCGACATTAAAATACTCAAACAGTGACTTTGAAATCATTCCTGTCAAATGCAAATCAAATATCAAAAATTGTATTTTATCAATGACTGCCTTAGCAGTAATGGAAGATATTTCTTGATCTCTATCACCATTATTAAGCAAATCTAACATACCATGAATATATGGATCTTTATCCATAACAATCCCTCCCCCTTTGTCTGCTGGACGTATCAACACATTAAGGCTTTTAGGTCCAGAAGTGCTTGTTTTTCATTCTGACAAATTAAAAAAAATATTATTCATAGAAAATATCTGCTTTTCACATATTTCTAAAAAATGAATCAGTTGAATTATTGGGAGGGATGTACGTGCTCAGGTGTTGAATGTGGTGGAAGATGTTTTTGCAGAGGCTTCCTGAACCCTGATTCTTTTGCCTGCTCCTGTTAAACCTGATATAGTACTATAGGTGCCCAAGCTCATATAAGTATTGTTAAGAGAGTCTAGCGGGACCCAGAAAAACTTCTTCTCAAGGGGCCTAAGGTTAAGGCCTCTGTGGTTAAAAAAAAATCCTGTTCCCACTGACAAAGAGGCAAGGAGATAGATGGGGTAAGAAGTAACTTCTTCCACTCTAGCCATGAGCTGAATTGTCAGTTTCAGTTTCACAGTTTCACATGCTGAAAATTTCACATTTTCAATTTAAAGTGGTGGATAAAGGTGGATGCTTTGGTTGTAAAGACTTGCTGGATTTGGTTGATTCTGTTTGTGTGTGACAGCATTTGTTTGCATGGGTTTGATGTTTTGATGTTGCAGGCCTCCTTGAGGCTGTGGCTGCCACTAGTTCTGTTCTTCATTCGCATGCTGAGTTGAGGATCAAAATTTGAGCATGTTAAGACCAAGGTTTTGGATGCTCCTTTACAGTCTGATGTGTTGTTGTTGTTTGGTTCAATGCTGTGTTAAAGAAAATGGAGAAAAAAGCTAAGTCTATAAGTCAAGCAAAACTTTTTTTTTTGTTTGCAGGTACAGCCACGAGAAATAAGGGGCTTGGTGGCCTGAGGGGGTGGACATATCCTGCCAGTCTAGGGTGTAGTCTAGGGGCAGGCCTAGACGTGGGTAGGGCAGGCCCACAAGGTTCACCCAGGCCACCTGCTGGTGAGGCTGCTCAGACTTCTGGTGGGCAGAGGGTCAGTCCTTTCAGAACAGACCCAATGACCTGCCTTTTCAACTGCCAGTAGATTCTCGCTTCGGAAGTTTCTTTCTTTCGAAGACAATGTTCTTCAAATTAGATTTAAGATAATTGGATTAGACAGAGTACTAAGCAGTTCACCAGCATGTAAGGCCTTCCCCCATGGATTTTAGGCAAACCATGAATTTAACACGAGAAAAGCTTTTTACCCAGAGGGGGGATTGGATTTGGACTTTTTCATTTATCTCTCCTCAACACTTATCTGGACATTCCCAAAGTGGGCAAGGTCACTGGATGGTAACTTTAGAGCCTGGAGAAGCTTGGGTCAGTTGCATATCAAGGAATTTTTTACCTTCAGTATCTCGGTTTCAGTTACAGGACTGTCTAGGCGGCTCTTCTCTCTGCGCTTTCTTTCTAGAGATCTCCTCTTATTTCCCCGACTGCCTGGCCTCAGGCCAAGAGTCAAAAAAGGTCTTCACTCTCCAGATAGCTTTTACTTCAGGCTACTGACTTAGGAAAAAGGAAGTTAGCCTAACGCATCGATCTGAAGTACTTCAAGCAAAGTAGAGATGCCTAGGATCTGAGTCTTCTTAAGTATAGAGTAGTGATTAAGTTGGGAGAAAAAGAAATGAGTCTGGAGAGTCTAACTGAATACAGCTCCAGATGGGTTTTTAGACCCTCCACACAAACTTGAGGTGTGAGACTGAATACAGCAGCCAAAATCACTTTTTGACTGCTGCATCAACAGTCCTCATCACATCTCATCAGTTCATGGACCTTGTATTCTGGTGCTTCTGCCCGCCAAACTGCATATGATTGTGGTCTGTCAATCCCAAGGCCTAATTGCATGTCAGGATTTTACAATGGTATCTCAAAAAATACTTGGACACAAAAATTTTTTTGACAACTGCCTTTTCAAATGCCTTGCCTTCAAAGAGTATTCCTTGACTCGGCCCAGGTGGCCTGGTTTAGGACAGATTTTTCAGACCCGCCAGAAGAGTAGTCAGATTTTACCGACAGATGCCCTGAGTTTTCCGACAGATGCTCATCTAAATGCTTGGGGAGCTCATCACAGACAACACAAAGACTGTGTTAAGTATATCAAGCGACTGTGGCTTTCTAAGGAGTCTATGCAGGCAGCAGAGTGCATATTGGTCATGACGCTTCAACTTTCAAGTGGGTCTTCCAAACTTTCAGCAACACATTCTTCACGACTTAGCAGAATCATGTAGGGGAACACAACTTTACAAGCCCACGGTTGCAGCAAACTCTTTTATGGACAGAAATGGCGCTTGTGGAACTCCCAAGACTTCAGGCAGCAACGCCTTGAGCACTCAACCTTTAAAACCGATCAGAATGTATTTCAGAAATCCTCACATGTGGGAACCGGATCTCAGACTGTTGTCAAAGCAATTGACATCCCAGCAATGAAAAGCTTCAGATCTGTTATTTCACCAAGCATAGACTGTGGAGGGACAGTTCATCAGTTGTTCTCCAACCTCATCACATGCCTTGGTTGGGCACAGTCTGCTCATCAAAGTAGGACAATCTGTATGCTGATGATCCTTCAGGATGTTCTGGATTAACCTCTGGTAGGTCTTGCCTTTGTACCGCCAGATTCTTTTAATAGCTACTGGCTGGCGGCCCCGGACACACAAGTCTGATTCCTACAGCTTCTGGTCTTCATCAGCAACATCATGCACCTCTTCACCAAGATTCTACATCTCCTATTTCATATTTCTCTTTGAATCCACAACAGGTTCAAACTTCTTCTCCTGTCAAGCTTATATTCTGTGCTGAAAACAGACTTATTCTTTTTCCCTGGCAACAAGCAAAAATTAGAAGTTTGGGATTTGTTTTAAATTTGAATTTGGAAAGCAAAATTTAAGCAAGAGCATATTTTGTGTAAATCTCAAAAATCCTTTGATTTTTAGCATCTCAGGAGTAATTAATTTATGTTATCTTACAATCTTACTGCTTTTGGGTCTGTTGTTCTCCATGTTGATTTTCACTGCAGCAATCCCAGCTCACCATGAGGGGCTATGGATTATAAGAACCATTGTTTTATCATCCTGATCCACCTTTATTGCTGACTACTATAATTTTTACATGCTCAGTTTTGCTTAAGATCTTTATTGTTGAATAAAAACTTGTGTTGGTTAAACTTGCTACTTTTTCTAGGTGTCTTGGCAGTGCCCTTGTCATGGAGTTCATCCCTTGTTACTTCTTTTGTTCTTTGTATTTCGAGTTGCATTTGTCATGGGCAGCTTCTCCTTTTTGGTTTCTATAAGTGGCAACAAGAATAGTGGCTTTCATCAGAAAATTATTTTTTCCATTTTTTTAGTTTATTTAAAACTCAAATGTCCTTTTTAAGGACTTTATTGGTTTTAGCAAAATACAGCTTTAAGCTTGTGGCTTACTTAAGGCTTCAGCTGCAGCTTTTTATGCCAGAGGACCTTTTTGTTTCATTTGTTTCTTTTAGATAATTTTTGGCAATGATTGGCAAGGGCAAGCCAGCTAGTTTTTTTGCATTATTTCCCTAGATGCAGTCATTGTTTGTTTCTTGTTTTTTCGAGTATGCCTTCCTCTGTGTTTAATTTTTGCTACTCATTCATGATTTTTCCTACTGTATTTTTAGGAGCATTTTGTCGGGGTGGTAACGAGGGTTCATAAGCATTGCTAGCCCATCATCAGCTCATTCACTTCTTCCAGCATTTTTTAGTTGTGGCAACTACTCTGCTTTTGAAGCAACCACTGTTTAAGGAGTGCAGCCTCTTTAGGCATGGCTTAGTACAGATTTTTTGTAACCTACCATGTGCAGTGGGCTCAGAATTGCTGCTTGCAAAACCCCTTGTTCACCTCTGTTCATAGTAGATTTTGCCCCTCCTCCTACCTGCTTTGGGTGGCTTATATCATTGTTTAGGTGCAGCAGGTACCCTGTTAAGATTATTGTACTGTTTTTGTATTTTCTTGGGCAAGATTTGTTGCAATTCCCATGTTTTTGCATTCCTTGTCCCTGTTTTGACATTCAAAATTTCAGTCTTTTTAGGACGTTCTATCATGCGATATTTTTGTAGATATTGTGATCTGACGCCGCCTACTGTTTTTTGACTTACGTCCGCCACGCTTCTCTATTGGGCCCTGGAGACTGGAGCCAGCCCTATACTCTGGTCTGCGGGTCGACTGGAGCTGACTATTCCAATAGTATGGATCGCTTTTTAAAAATGCATTGATTCTCTGTATTCCCTTGAAACATGGTTTTCAAAGTTATTGTCCTACCAAACATTCTAAGCTCTCTTAAAACGTTCACAAGGTCAGTCTTTTGGGCTGGTATAAAATTCAAGCCCCTATTTAAAGTCACCTCTACATCAGTTAAAGGAATAAGATGAAATATTAAAGACTAGGCTTGTTTTGGCCCTCTTTCCAGTCCTCACCTGGTCATCGACACTGTTTGTCGTGTTGTTTTGCCATTGAATAATGCGATTCCTGGATCTCCCTCTGATGGGGAGAGGATTGTACAGTGAAAAAGTTCTCTGTGCCGTATTAGATGCGGCTGTTACATGAGTTAAAGGGCTTTGCCCATTACTATTAGAAGCACCCTCAGTTACATTAGAGTGCTTAGGTTTAGTAGCAGGTACATTCACGTCATTCAGTGATGCTGTTTCAGTATTTCAGAAGTGCTATTATCCTGAGTAATCACATTAGATCCCTGATTGGCTAAAGCTAAGTTGGTGTTAATAAAATTAGAGGCAATGCGAGAAGAACTAGTTGCTGACCCTGTTACTCTGTTCTCTGTTAAGTCCACTTCTTGTATTGTGTCCAGGCGCCTCTATGTTGTTCCCTTCCCTTTGCCAAGAAAAAACATTCCCAGTTGCAAAATCATTAAGATCTCTTTGGATCTTTCTTGTTTTAGTGCCAGATGGTCTCTTCTCGTACAAGGAGATATTTTCATATAGACTGTCAAGCTTGTCTGCTATCATCTGTGTTGAAAAACGAGTGCACACTTCACTTTGAAGACAATGTATATATCGAAGTAATTCTGATTCCTCTGGACTGAAAAATTCATTGAATAACTTCATGTACTTAGCGCTGCATTCGAGATTCAGAATCTGCCAGCGTCTAAACAATTCAGGATGTGACTGCCCATATCACGGCATTGTAAGCACCCTGAGTCGTCCTCGGTACAATGTTCAGTTGGAGGGATGCCTCAAGGTGGAAACGCTGCCATTGCAGTTCTCTATTTATAGAGCTTGTTCTCAAGAGCTCTATAGGTTTTTAATACGTTTTCCTGTTCATTTATATCAATTTGTTGAGGATATGAATCCTGAGAGAAATGTTTCCTCTGCTAATAGAGGATTGAATTGATGATTCAGCAAGGACTCAAAATGCTTGCACATCCTCCTGTCCAGATTGACTATTATCAGGGAGCCCCACATTCGTGGCTGCTCCAGTATAGGACATATTAGAATTTCCTTCTGCCATGTCCGGTGTAGTATAACAAGATAAGATATATGTAAAAATAAAAATACTAGGCACCGGATAAAGCAACGAATGACATAAATATAACAAACTTGTAAAAAAGAGATGGTAGCACACAGCAGGAATATCTATTGATAGACACAAAGTAAGCGCTTTCGCGGACAAACCCCGCTTCTTCAGACTAACAAATTAAAATAACATAGCATTTTAAAATATTCCCTAATCATAAACCAACTAATGGGAGGCAAGACAATCACTAAAAGGAGCATTGAAGTGCTAGTGCAATATTAAAAAACATATCTCCAAGGCTGTAATATCTAGTAAGGCACAAAAATCATTAAACAATATACCTAAAATATGTAGACATAAATGTCTGTATGTGTGTGTGTGTGTGTGTATATATATATATATATATATATATGTGTGTGTGTGTGTATGTGTATGTATATATATATATATATATATATATATATATATATATATATATATATGTGTGTGTGTGTATATATATATATATATATATATATATATATATATATATATATATATATATAAAATACAAAGCACATTTAAGTACAGAGCACATAGAAAATGTATACGTATAAAAACGTATGATAAATACGTTTTTATACATACGTGATACGTGACTTGCTATGCCTTCTATATAGGAAAGACAAGTGCCTTACTAGATATTACAGCCTTGGATATATGTTTTTTATATTGTACTAGCACTTTAATGCTCCTTTGTGATTAATGTCTTGCCTCCCATTGGTTGGTTTATGATTAGGGAGTCTTTTTAAATGCTATGTTATTTTAATTTATTGTTTGTCTGAAGCGGGGTTAGTCCGCGAAAGCGCTTACTGTCTTTATCAATCAATATTCCTACTGTGTGCCACCGACATTGGAATTAATGAATTCCAGAAAATGCTGAGCAAGTGCCTTTGTAAACCAGTAATTTTCCCAGTTAATGGAGGAGTAGTTGAAGTCTCCCAGTATAAGGGTATTGAATGAGAAGAGAATTTATGCACCACCAAGCTGAAACGCTGTATTGTAATCTCCACAAATAACAGCGTGTTAGGTGTATGTACGTATATCTTGAAACAAAATCTAAATGATATAGTATAAGGGTATTGGGTTGTACCTTTAATATTTTCCAGTGTGTTTAGGAATGTGGAGTGGGAGTCTTTGGGCATGGTGGGGGATCTATAGCAGGCTACAACCTGGATTGCAGTTTTACCCAGTATTAGTTGTGCCTGAAGTATTTCAGATGCGTTATGTTGGGCTACTAGTATGGAGGTATGTATATCCTTTATGAATATGGAGACACCACCGCTTTTAGGGCTTCCATCCAGGTTTAGAGGCCGAAAAGTGTGGAATGAATTGTATTCTGGTAGCTCTGGAGTATCTCTGGAGCCTTGAACCAAGTCTCTGTTACTGCACAGATGTCTGTGTTCTCCATTTTAAGGAGCGTTTCGAGCGAGTGCATTTTGAGATTTAGACTTCTAGTGTTGAGTAGCATATCCCTCAGATTACGTTTGCTTGCATCTCTTATGGTGGTAATTTTGTCTTCAGGACATTGCCTAAAAAAGGCACTGTACAGATGGCAAGAGCCTTTGCCAGTATCAGGAATCCCAGGGGCGACAGGTGCAGGCCGTCTCTGGCAAAGCGAGGTTTGTCGATCATGTCATCCCAGGCAGATGGTGGATCCCCTTAGAATGACACCAGAAACTTAGTTGTTGAAGTCAATCATTTTCTGCTTGTACTATGGTATCATTCTGGGTGACGGTAGGATATTACTCAGGTCTAGGGTCATACCTACCTGGGCTGCATGATTCGAGAGCTCCTCTGTCTCCATGTAGTCCAGGGAGGTACGTCTCAGGTTGGTCACACCAACATGAACCATGAGTCGTATTTGCACTTGTTGTGAAGTGACTGAAGTGAGTGTGTTGTGGCGGACTTTGGCACCCAACAAGCAGCTGTAACTGTAACCTTCTCCAACCTAGTGAGTAGGACATCAGTATGCTTTACTATTGAGTCCCCTATGACTAATGTATTAGGTAAGCTGTTTTGCCTTAGGGGCTCTGGTTGAGTGCACACTGTGAGCTATGTGTCTCATGGTTTGTGTTGGAATGTGATCATTGCTTGCATTTCTGCCTCTGAGGTCTCTGTTTGGGGCAGATTTTTATTGAGAGCCTCCCTGAAATTGGGTGTGTTTAGTGATACTATGTAAGGGTTGTGGTGGTGTATGTTCTGGAGGGCTGTGTGTTCCATGTGGTGTGGTGCAGAGGTTAACCTTCTCCTCTTGACTGGATAATCCAGTCTTGGCTGGAGAGTGCTTGGCTTCCAATTTAGCAATGTATGTGCATCTCTCACAAGTTATAGTGTTGGGAGGTAAGAGGAGAGGGCTGTCTGTGTACATGAGGCAGTTGCTTCATTGCCTCAAGATGCCCAACTTCACCAGGTTAACAGGAGAAAGCACAGGGAACTGTCATTTAGACATGCCTGGATAGGTGCTTATATTTTTTTAAGTACTGAAGCTGTTTTGTGCTTTCCTATATGTAAAGTTTAGTGCTGGTAGTAGTGTATATGTTACGGTTAATGCTACAAGATGTTCTGAGCATGTGCTGTGTTTAAATAGTCTAGTTTGAGAGCAAAAGAATGAAAACTAGCAAGATCTAAGGGAAAATTTGAAGAGTAGACTTTCTGGCACTTTTAATAGCTTAGAGGCGTTGCATGTTGTGCTAACACAGGTTTTTAAGGCAGAAAGATAAAAGGGATAGAAAGCCCAAAATGGTTAATGAAGTAAAACTTCAGAGCTGGAAACAACTCCTCTAGCGATAGGCTGCTCAGTGGTTACCACTCCCACTGATTAGCAGAAAGACTTCCCTCTCACAGCAAGGTCTGGACAACTCACTCAAAATACAGTCCTGAAATCAGCAAATCTGAAATCCAGACTGTTCTAGCAAGAGAAAATGATGGGAAATGAGCAAACTGATGGAATTTTGTTTTTTTTTTTTTTTTAAACAGTCTAATACAATTGAAACGGCAGTAAAAACATGTTTAAAGCACAGAAAAGGTGAGCACACTGGAGGGTGTAGCCTACAGCAGTAAATACAGGAGAAATAACTTATAAAATGACTAAAATAAAAGTGCAGTAAGCAACCTTAACAGAAGTAGCAAAATGCATTATCAGTAAATGCAGTAACTTGAAAAACGGCTACTTTAAAGTGTGGTAAGAAATTTTAGGCAAAAAAAGGCAAACTGATTTTCTTGGTCTCTTCCTCCTTTATGCAATTGTAGTTTGCAGGTTGCCAAAACAGGATCTGCAGAGCTAAAACAAGTGCAAGCCCACACAAACGCATGTATTAAGGCAGAAAGTTAAAAGGGATAGAAAGCATCCCAAAACGGCCAATAAGGTACAATTTCAGAGCTGGAAACCACTCCTCTTTTTATACATGGGCAGACTATCGCTAGAGAAGTGGTAGGATGTTTACATTGTCAAGAAGAAGCAACTAAGGGACGTGTTTTTAAAATGTAAATGAGTAAAAAAAATTATGTGGAATACTGTGTGAAGACTTTTTCAACTATATAAAAGTGAATAAAATAAACATGGTTATGATTAATTATAGATACAAGAATAGGAATAAAGAATATGTTAAAAGAATAGATAAAATTGCGTTTTACACTGAGCTAATCGAAGGAAGAACACCGAGGAAACTCGGAGCTATAATATATAACATTAAGTATCCTGTTTTTTGTTTATTTTGTTTATTTCTTTGTTATTTATAGCACTTTGTGTACTTTTCTAGCTAGTTTCACTGTGTGTGAGGTATTAACTGGAAATTGTCCCCTTTTATTAAGCATCTATTGGGTTGTTTCTGATAACTTGTTGCAGTTGAACTCTTTTTTTTTTCTAGAGGCCCCTTTAGCTGTTTAAAACTTTCATTTAAAGGCTCACTGCTGCTTTTCAGCTGTGAGAAACATTTCTGCAGTTTGTTCTAAGTAGTGGGGATATTTGTAGCATTTCCATATTCAGGCTTGTATTTGGGCCTAGTGTTTGTGGAGGCCGTGTCTGAGCACATATTCAGGGACATCTTGGTTTAGCCAAAGCCATCAGGCATTTCAGTGAGAGAATTGTTTGAGGTCATTGGCTGACTGAGGTCACCTTCACTACAGCTTAGACTAAGCACCTCATTGGTTCTTTTGCGATTTCTTTCTTAAAAGCGGTCTCGGGTTTCCACCTTCTGTTAAGAAGTTCAGTTGTGGAAAAAAAAAATGTATCTGCTTTTACTGTATTTGTTTCTTCCTACTTTATTTTGCTTTTGCGTCCTCTTAAAAGTACTCAATTGTATTTATTACTGCTTGGTGTAACTCATTCTAAGCCTTTTAGTTTAAGCACTTGGGCTTCAGACCAGTTGTTTTACATTAGGAAGGGTTGTGGCCTGCACTGTGGTGGCAGGACAGGTAGCTTACATACTTCTAAGTTGGGAACTGCTGGTTGAGGGCTCAGTGTCTGTTATTCTAAGTGTATTAGTTCTGGTTTAAGCACTTGGGCTTCAGGCCAGTTATTTTACATTAAGAAGGTTTGTGGTCTGCGCTCTTGTGGGAGGAGAGGCTGGACTCTGCCCTTCTGAGCTGGGAATTTCCGGTTAAAGGCTTATAGTGCCTGCATATTTGAACTGTTTCTTACTGAAATTGATACACCTTGTTTGCTGTAGCACAGACTAGATCCAGGCCTGCTGAATCTAGCTTTGTTTGTATGCTTGTTGTTTGCTTATTTCCCTGAAACTCTAATGCCACCTAATACGTGGCTTTTCAGCGCTTCTGTGGATCCCTAGTGATATCTGCATTGCTTACTGTACTTATTTCCTTGTTTCACTTGAAAGTTACTGTTTGTCGTTTTTGCATTTGTTACCTGGCACTTGCTCACTAAAGCAAGTATATAAGTCAGCACTTAAAAATTAAAAGCACTACACCCTCACAAGCTCCCCTTGAGTATCTTGTTCCCCATTGGCCCTTTTTTTCAATTATAAAGGCATTCCCAATACTATTCTAGCATGTCCAAAGGTAAGTTGTCAATCTCCTTTCCAGTCCAGCTGGTGAATCTGGGAATCTTGAGGCAATGTTACAACTGCCTCATGTACACAGACAACCCTCTCCTCCTCCCAACAAATTCCAACACGTGAGAGATGCAACCATATAGCCAAACTGGAGGCTAAGCTCTCTCAACTCAGCACTGGCGTAACCAGTCAGGAGAAGGAAACCACACTCACTACAATTCCAGTCTCACATAGACCTACCACGACAGCAAACCAAACACATAAACACACAAAAACATACTCTTGAGGCTCTCGGTAAAAATCTGCCTAAGCAGCAGAGACCTCCAAAGCAGACACCCAAGCAACCGCTACCCCAAAACAAAACACGTGCAACACACAGCTCACAAAGCCAGTGTGCCAAACAGTCACAGCCCTTAAGGCTAAACGCACCTGATAGACTTGTAATAGGTGACTCTATCGTCAGGCACACTGACGTCCTGCTCACCAGGCTGAACAAGGAGAAGGTCACGGTGAGCTGCCTGTCAGGCACTAGAATCCGCCACATAACACAAGCACTCGGGTCACTCCAAGGCAAGTACAAATATGACTGTCATTGTCCATGCTGGTGTGAATGACCTGAGACCTACCTCCCTGAACTACATGAAGAGACATAGGGGAGCTCTCTGAGCATGTAGCCCAGGCTGGTATGACCCTGACCTTGAGTAGCATCTTACCCTCACCAAGAATGATGCCACAATATGAAGACAAGATGATCAATTTCAACAATTGGCTTAAGTATTGGTGTCATTTCAAAGGGGATCCGATGCCTTTCAGCCTGGGATGACATGCTCGACAAGCCACGATGCTTCGCTAGGGACGGCTTGCACCTGTCACCCCTGGGCTTTCGGATATTGGTAAAGGCTCTTGCTACCCCCATAGTGCCTTTTTTAGGCAAGGCTCAAAAGACAAACCCACCTCCATAGGTATCACAAGGGATAAGAAACTGAGTAATGCTACTCAACGCCAGAAGTCTAAACCTCAAGATGCACGCACTCAAAACTCTCCTTAGCATGGAGAACATCAATATCTGTGCAGTAACAGAAACCTGGTTCAAGGCTCCCGAGAGCACCCCAGCACTACCAGGTTATACCTCATACCATGCTTTTCGGCCCCAAAACTTGGACCGAACCACAAAAGGAGGGGGGAGTATCAATATTCGTCAGATACCCACACCTCCAGGTTGGTGGCACAGCACGAAGCATCAGAGACTTTCCATGTGCAACTAACAGTGGGTAAAACTGCCTTCCAGTTTATAGCCTGCTACAGACCACCCTCCAAAACCCAGGAACCCCACTCGGCCTTCCTGAGAACACTGGAAAATATGAAGGTCTCTCCAAACGCCATTATATTGGGTGACTTCAACTACCCAAACATAGACTGGGAGCATTACTCTAGCTCCAACACCCTAGCCCAAAGGTTCCTAGAATTTATAAACTCAGATGCTATGGAACAACTTGTTACCACTCCCACAAGAGGGGAAAACCATACTGGACCTGATCATCACCAACATGGGGACTCTATGCTCCAGACCAGAAGTGCATCCCTCACTGGTAAGATCAGACTATAAACTAATCTCACTGGATATTCACATCCTGACTCACCCCCTGCCCAGAAAACCACAGTGAAAAACTTCTGTAAAGCAAATTTCACACTCCTCAAAACCGAGGTGGAATCCTTCAAAGCCCCCGGGCCTGTGGAAAATATGGCCCAGACCGCAGAATCCTTTATAAACGCATTCTATGAACACCTTCAGGAATGCATGGATCATGCAATCCCAAATAAAACCAAGACCCAATCCTCCAAAGGCAGACTTCCTGTCTGCTGGACCCCAGCCATAAACAAACTATACAATAGAAGGAGGAAGCTACTACATGATGGAGCAAAATCCCAAAAAGGGAAGGCATCTCTGATCAGTATTAGCAAAAAACTACGGGCACTCATAAAATCGTCTAAGGCCAGCTCCGAGAGAAAAATTGCACAGGACACTAAGGATAATCACAAGGCTTTCTTTAGTTATGTTAGGAACCTGGGTGGGAATTCCCAGATATGCTCAGAATTAGTCCAAAATGACAAAAAATACACCGAACCCACAGACATTGCCAACATCCTAGCTGACAGGTTCAACGCAAACTCCCCCCCCCCTCCCCACCAAAAGGGCAAATATCTATCCCAGCAGAGTGCTGCCCCCCTGACATCTCAGATGCTCAGGTAAGAGCCGCCCTCTCCAAAGCAAAAAACACGGCATCAGTGAGACCAGACTGTGTCCTGGGCTGCGTCCTACATGAACTCCAAGAAGAGCTAAACCCAAACATAAAACTCCTGTTCAATCTCAGCCTTACTACAGGATATGTACCCAAAGAGTGGTGTACAGCAACAGTGGTCCCTCTCCACAAAGGTGGTGCCTCAACGGATCCTGGAAACTATCGCCCCATAAGCCTGACTATCTTGGTCTGCAAAGCTATGGAAAGGATCATCATGGACCTCATAAATAAAGATATTGGGGACCTACAGACACTGGATCCTACCCAGTTTGGCTTTAAGGGCAGATCCTGCCTCTTAAACCTGGTGGATTTCTTTGAAACAGTCACCAAGGCCATTGATGAGGGGACGGTGGTCCACACAGCCTACCTGGACCTCGCAAAATCCTTCGATACAATACCCCACTCGGGCATCATAGATAAGCTCACCAGCTTAAATATAAACCCCTATGTCACTAGATGGGTTGCAAACTGGCTCAAGGACAGAACCCACATGGTTAGAATTGCTGGAGCCATGTCAGACTCCAAACCAGTTACAAGTGCCGTCCCACAAGGCCCAGTCCTGGGACCTCTCTTCGGTATATATTTCTCTGAGGTACAGGCCAACACGGGAGGACTGTGGCTGACCAAGTTTGCAGATGACTGCAAACTGGGCGCCATAATCGACTCTCCAGCCGACACAAGCATCCTCCAAAAGGGCCTCATAGAAACAGACAACTGGTGCCAGAGCCATAGCCTCAAGATAAAATCCAAAAAGTGTATAGTCATCCCCTTTGGCAAAAACCGTGCCCACAAATTACCACATAGGTGGTAATCCATTAAGTACAGAAGAAGTAATTAGGGACCTGGGGACCCAAGTTGATAGCAATCTCTCACTTGACAACCACGTGGCCAAAGTGATTAGAAAATCATTTTATATAGCCCACCTAATCATGAGGGGATTCGCATCTAGATCAGGGGAGATAATCGTGCCTCTTTACTAATCCCTCATCAGGCCCATAATTGAGTACAATGCCCCTTTTGGGATGTACCTTAGCAGACACCTGCAGCAACTGGAAAGACCCCAAAAGAACCTCACCAAGAGGATCAAAGGGCTCAAACAGATGCCATATGCTGCCCGGTTAAAGAAACTCCAGCTCTACTCAGTGGCATACCGCCTGCTCAGAGGCGACCTGTGCCTTGCGTATAAAGCCATGTCCAACCCGGAATTAATGGACATGCTGCACATCAGAAAATCCAAATCCCATCAAGCTACGCGCTCGAGAGACTTGAACCTCAGCACTGAAATAAATAGGACATGCTGGAGGGACAGATTCATAACCCAGAGGCTCCCTTCACTCTGGAATAAAATCCCAGTCCAGGTTAGGCAGTCCCTCTTTGACTCTCTTCAAGAGGAATTTTGATGAGTGGATGGGAGATGGTAGGTTTACCCCGGGTATCACTTCTGTGTCACTGTTAGCGGCACAGTATACTAACCTCGAAAAAGGGCATAGCAAAATTAATTTAAAATGGGTGGCGAAAGCCAAACCCACTCTGGCTAGTCTTATAAATGCCGTAGGGCAGATAGCCTAGTACGAACCTATGAACCTATATGGGTTACATGGAATGAAAGAATAAATGAGTTTAATGGTAAGTGGATTTTAGCAACAGTATTAAGCAAAATCGAATGGTGGCTGTGGAGAAAGGAGTGGAGGTCTAACAGGGATGAAAACTGAGTGTCAGTGTAAAAGAAATTATGAATATTTTGTGAATAGATTTGTATGTAGTTATATTTGTACATTTTGTAAATATTTGTAAATATACAAGTAAAAGTTGTATCTAAATAAAGGACCCCTCTTTCAAAATCATTACTATGATTCCTCCCTTCTAGAGGGGGGAGGGGGATTTTTAATGGCAATGTTAATATTGCCCAATTATGAACCAACATTTCTCCACCATACTTCTCTTGGAAGGCCATCTGAGCCAAGAGACTTGCCAGACTGGGACCCTTCTCATTACTTCTGTTAACTTCTACTTTGATTATAATCCTTTTTGTGCTTTTCCCCGATACCCAAGCAAGAGAATTGAAATATTCTTAAACTGCCTCATAAATCTCCTTTGCATCTGTCAGTATCTTATAAAGAAGTTTGAAATAATCAGCAGAGATCTCCAGAATATCTTCTGTTTTGTTCACTGCCCCTGTTCCCTTGCTATAGATTTAAAAAATAGTTTTTTCACATGTTGCTGTCTTAGTCTTCTTTTTAAAGTGCTTGTTGCTTGGGGGGGGGGTATTGCATGAATTTAGTTCATGCATAACTACCTGCAGTCTTAAAATCATGTAGTATTCCATTCTGTGCTTCTTTTTCTTTAGCAACTGCAGATGTTCGTGTTACCCTGCTGCAGTCATCACACTTGAGTTATCCTGCCGTCAGGCGGTCCCGTAGTCGGCCCGAATTCCAAAGTCTTGGTCCGGCGTCGGTTGCTGTCGCTTCTTCCCTGACGTCAGTGCGCCAGGGGTATATGAGAGGGATCCGACGCCATTTTCTTCAGTCTTTCTTGTTGCGTGGTCCCTGAAGCAGAAGCAGTTCGCAAGTGCCGGTCGGCCGAAACCTGAGATTTTCGAATAGAGTTTCGGTCCGAAGTCTTCAAACTAAGTACCCAATTGGGGAACCTTTTCTTGCCTCAGTCCAATGTCAGAAAAAGTTAACAATTGCATTTCTTGTGGGAAGCAAATACCTCTTAAGGACTTTCATTCTTTTTGTATACCTTGCCTAGGCCCAGACCACGACGTTACTGGTTGTCGGTTTTGTGGTAGGTTCAATAAGCGAACTATTAAGCGATGCTTTGATTTCGCACGGCACTACTTCAGTAGGAAATTTAATTACACTATGCCGTCGCAGCAACCGACTACTGGCGTGCATAAAAAACGCAAAGATAAAGGCAGCCTAGATCCAAGCCAGACTCCGAGCCCTCGGCTGGGCTGGTGGCCGGTTTTCAGTGAGGTGCCTACGCAGCCCCTGGCTACTGCTGAATTGGATCCCCAGACCGCTTCGGATTCTCCAGCAGAGAGTTCTAGGCCGACGCAGCCATTTTCTTTAGGCCCTACTGACATTGCAGTAGGAGAAGCCGGTGCTGTAGAAACACCTTCGGTTTCTGAAGGTGTCTTAAGACCGACTACTCTCACCATAAAATCTTATGCTAAGCTTAAGACTCCTCTAAAACCAAAAAAGACTACTCTTCAGTCTCCAGGTCAAGGCCCTATGCCTAAGAAACAGATGCTTAAAGTGGCTGAAGATTTAATTTCTTTGGTCAGGGGTTCCCAACCCCCCCCCCCCCCCCGACAAAAGGCCTAGACAAGAGGAGGATTATGCCTCCTCTGATAGTGTCTGTTTCCTCAGGCTCCTCTGAGGAACAGGATTACTCCTTTCCCCCTTATGAAGATTCTGATGCTGAAGACTCCATTTCCTCAGCTTCTCCCCCTGAAGATTATTCCTTTGGGGAAACCTTACATACCATGAGGGAACATTTCCACTGGGAAGGTCAGGAGGACTACGACTCAAAGAAAAGGCTGAGTTTTTTACTCCCCCAGCACAGACCCCTTGCTATCCCCCCAGTTTTAGACATTGTGGATGATGTTTTCTTAGAATCTAGTCTAAATCCAGATTCTCTGCCTCTTGCTCCAGCCAAACCAGATATATACTATAGAGTGCCTGACTCACACAAATTCCTATACAAAAGCCCTGTTGCTGATCCTGAGACAATCTCCCAGGGTCCCAAAGGGGTTAAGGCTTCTATGGCTAAAAATCCTGTATCCTGTGAAAGGGACACCAGAGCACTAGATAGGTGGGGGAAGAAGGTTTACACCTCAGCTACTCTAGCTTTGAGAGCACTAAATTGTCAATTTCACATGCTTAAATACCAGCAATTCCTAATGTCTCAAATAAAACAAAAGATGGGCACGCACCCTCAACTTCTCTGAATTCAAGGAAATGCAGGATCTGTTGCATGCAGCTGAACAGGTGGGCAAACCTACTTTACAATGTTGTTTTGATGCTTGGGAAGCTTCCTCTAGAGCAGCTGTTACTGGGTCTGTTACACGTAGGCATGCTTGGTTAAAGGAACAATCTCTGCTTGATCATGTTAAAGCAAAGTTACTAGATGCACCCTTACAGCAGGATGTCTTATTTGGAGTTAAAGCAGAGGAGGTTTTAAAGAAAATGGAGGATAAGGCAAAATCTATGCAGATGGTCGAAGATTTCTTACAAGTACAGCCCCCACGCTTCAGCAGAAATTGGCCAACAAAACATTGGTCCTTTCCAGCTTATGACAGACCACAGAGGGGTAAATACAGGCGCCCAAGGGGCAGAGGACAAGCACAAATCCCTTAAAACCTCGCCAATGGGGCACTGCAACACAGAAGGGAGGAGAAGACAGGCCACAAACTACTAGATTGCAAACACAATGACTTGTACCTCAAACTGCCAAGCAAATCTCTCTTGGCAGCTCCCTTGGGAGGAAAATTAGCACTTTTTGCAGACAACTGGCGCATCGTCACAAAGGACAAATGAGTCCTAGACATTATCGCACAAGGATACAGATTCCATTTCCACACCTTGCCAAGGATAAAAGGAATGCCAAACCTGCCACAACATCAATGGGCAGAGGCACAAAAACAAATTACAGCTCTCATGGACATGAGCCATTCAACTGGTACCTACACAGGAGCAAGGCCAAGGATTTTACTCAAGGCTGTTTCTAGTCCCCAGAAAGGACAATGCTTGGAGACCCATTCTGGACCTTTCAATTTTAAACACCTTCTTGCAAGTACCCAAATTCAAGATGCTAACACTACAGCAGCTTCTTCCCATGTTGGGCAAGAAAGCTTGGCTAGTAACATTGGACCTCAAGGAGACATACCTGCATGTCCCTATCGGACAAAATTGCAGAAGATACCTCTTGTTTCATTGCAGGTTCAACCCATTACCAATTCTCTGCACTGCCCGTTGGCTTATCTACTGCGCCCAGGGTATTCACAAAATGCCTGGCACCAGTAATTGCATACTGCAGACAGAGGAATTCAAATATACCCATATCTGGACGACTGCCTCATCCAAGCAGAAAGCAAGGACATTCTCTTACAACACCTGGCTTTTGTAAAACATCTTCTAAGTTACCTAGGGTACACAGTAAACGAAAAGAAATCAAAACTAGTGCCCTCACAAAATGACATTCCTGGGTGCCAGCTTGAATCCAACGGCCCAGATGGCTTATCTGACGCCAGACAACTACAATTAACTCAATACTTCAGAGCAATGGCAACAAAGACCCACCTCCCTGCAAGAAAAATTCTACAGGCCTTGGGCTTCATGGCATCTTGCATACTACTAATACCATTTGCAAAACTGCATATGAGGAAATTACAGTGGTACCTAAAAAGCGTATGGACTCAACACAGCCACAGCTTGGAAACAATGATACCTCTCATTCCCTGCCTTCAACAGGAGTTTCTATGGTCGTCACAGGCATGTCACCTCAACAAGGGTCAGCCTTTCACCTTACCCCCAGCCAGGCAAACTATGACAACAGGTGCATCGGACTATGCCTGGGGGGGCACACATGGCAGGATGGTGCATTCAAGGCATATGGACTGCAGATCAAAGGAATCTGCACATCAATCAAAAAGAAATGCTAGCTGTACAAAATTCTCTGACAGCCTTCAAGGACCTCTTACATCCAGGACAGCTTATCATAAGGACAGACAACACCACAGTAATGTGGTACATAAACAAGCAAGGGGGTACACATTCCTACCCTCTATGCAGGCAAGCAATGACCTTGTGGAACACACCACTGGCTTACCAAGTTCAATTACAAGCTCAATTTCTGCCAGGAAAAAAGAACACATTGGCAGACGACCTAAGCAGAAACATCATGGATCCTCACTAGTGGAAACTGGATCCACAAGTATTTGCACTGATAATTCAAAAATGGGGGCTCCCAGACATAGACCTGTTTGCCAGCCCCCAAAACTATCAGCTAACAAAATTTTGCACAAGGACTTTTCACCATCAAGCTTGGAAAGTGGACGCACTCTAGTTCATTTGGAAATTGCTGACAGCATATGCCTTTCCTCCATTACTCCTTCTCACAAAGGTGCTGCTGAAAGTCAGGATGGAGAGACCCCGAATGATGCTCATTGCCCCAGACTGGCCACGCTAGCACTGGTACCCACTATTAAGGAATATGGCCCAGGGCCCACCATGGATTCTACGACAAATTACCCATCTGCTCACACAGCAAGACAGTCTGATTATACACAGCCATCTCAAAATCTTAAACTTGGCTGCATGGCAAATCACCTAAGCAACCAGCCAGCTCCTCTCACAAGCTGTTATGGATGTTATTCTGGAGGCCAGGAGGCCCAGCACCAGGAAAGCCTACTCAGACAAATGGAAAAGGTTTTGCACCTGGAACCAAGCTAAAGGCCAAAATACCCTTCAGCCTGACATGCCTCAGATTCTGCAATATTTAACTGAGATGTTACACAAAGGGCTTTCTTTTCCATCTATTAAAATCCACGCCTCCGCTATTTCAGCCCACTACACGGATCCTCCCATATTTTCACATCCACTCCTAAGGCAGTTTCTCAGAGGGGCCAAAAACATTAGGCCTCCCAGTAGAGCACCAACACCTACTTGGGACCTCAACTTTGTTTTGTAAAAACTTACGCTACCTCCTTTTGAGCCAGCTTTCTCAGCTGACTTAGTTTATATTATGGAAGACTGCCCTGCTGCTAGCAATTACTTCAGCGAGAAGAGTTTCAGAGCTTCAGGCACTAATGGCAGTAGAGCCTTTCCTCATTTTTCATCAAGACAGAGTTTCTCTACGAACTAACCCCTCCTTTATGCCTAAGGTGGTATCCAGTGTGGCTCTAAATCAAACCCTCCATTTACCCACCTTCTTTCCAAATCCACAGAACAAAGGAGAAAGACTCCTACATTCCTTGGACATTCACAGGCAGCTACGTTACTACTTGGATAAAACTAAGGTTTTCAGAAAATCTGACTAGCTTTTTGTATCCTGTGTTACAGCATCACAAGGAAAGGCTATCTCAAAACAGAGTATTTCCAAATGAATAGGACATTGCATGCGATGATTCCACTCCTTCAGCTTCTCCTCCTGAGATTTTTTTTTTTCAGACTCTCTTTCCTCCAGGGAGCAAGCACTTTAAATCATGCTGCAGCAATTGCTGCATTTCTATCATTGCATTATGATTGCTTGTTTTTTTTTTCATCCTTTATTTCAAGCAGTTTCTTAGAGGGGCAAAATTAGACCCCCTCCTACTCCCTCTTCCTATCTCAGCTTTGGATTCAATTTTTGTGTTGGAAAAAAACTTACAACACAACCTTGTTAGCGCTGCTGCTGAATTGAAATATTTGTCATGGAAGACTTACTTTTTCTGTTGGCTATTACTTCTGCTGAAGGGTGTCTGAGTTGCAGGCCCCCTTATGGCGCTTTCAGGTTTTTGATTTATTTTAAGGACAGGGTATAATCACTAAAACTAATCCTTCCTGTTATGCCTAGTGTGGTCTATGTGGCTTTCTACGTTTTTCAACAGCATTTCTAAGGGGGTGGGCAACTAGATATTCTGGCCAGCAGCTAGCAGGTTCAGTGCATACTTTCTTCTAGAGCATTATCACCTGCCTATACTCAAGTCTAGAAGTGGCTTTGCTGTTTTGCCACAGCTGTTTACATGTTGTCAGCTATCTACTTGCTACTTTACCCTCCCTTTCCTCTGCTTTGGGATTCTACCCACCAATCAAGGGACTGCAGCTGAAAAGGAGAAAAGGCGAAGAACATAGTACAGTTTGTAGTAGATGTAAAAGTAGCTGTAGAGGATTCCCCCCCCCCTCCTTCCCCTTTTTCTACACCCACCATAGAAAAACAGTTCCTGCTAGCATAAGGCCCCACTCTATCAGGGCAGCAGCTACATCTACAGCCTACCTCAGGTGGGTGCCAACCAAGGATATTCTGGAAGCTGCAACTTGGAGTTCAGTACACACCTTCACCAAACATTACCACTTACCACTTTACTCTAAGACTAGAGCTGGCTTCGCCACTGCAGTTTTGCAGTGCCTTCTAGCCTCCTCTAACCCTGTTTGACTCCACCTCTCATCTTTAGCTTTGGGATTCTACCCAAGTGTGATGACTGCAGCAGGGTAACACGAACGTAGAACAGTTTTGTACCTACCATAAATGTAGATGTTAGAGTGTATACCCTGCTGCAGTCCAGGTTGCCCTCCCTCCATCCCCTCTGACCTAACTAAGACCTTTTCTACACCTTAAAATCTGTTAAAACCTTTGTGGTGTATTTGGTTATAGCTGGAGGGATTTTTTGCTTATGCTACACTTTTTATTATTGGTACTATCTACTGACCACCATTTGGGGGGAGGCACCTGACGTCTGGGGCAAGAAAAGCTGAAGAAAATAGCGTCTGATGCCTCTTGTATACCCCTGGCGCACTGACGTCAGGGAAGAAGCGACAGCAACCGATGCCGGACCAAGACTTGGGAATTCGGGCCGACTGTGGGACCGCCTGATAGCAGGATAACCCAAGTGTGATTACTGCAGCAGGGTATGCACTCGAACATCTACATGTATGGTAGGTACAAAACTGTACTTTCCTGGTCCTCCGTCTCTGTCCCCCTTGTAATATTTATTTCCATGACTATCTTTTTCATATGGGCCTTTCTTATCTCTGATTCTCTTTTCCTTGGTCTCTATCTCGATTATGCTTTTAACTTTGCTCATTTATCTGTAGAGACTTCTCCCAAAAGGTCCATCGCACTGTCAACTTCCTGTATAATGCATCCTGATACCATTTGATCTGAAGTGGTTAAATTCGTTCTTTCTTCACATATGGTTATTCAGATCCAGTTTGGATCAGAGCATCAGCCCTGAGCTCCAAGCTCCTCCCCTACCTATAATACATCACTTCCTCCTGACTAACCCCAGATCTTGTTTGCCGCTCTGAGTTAGCATCATGGTCTCTGAGCTCTAAGCGAAGGTGGTAAGGTTTTTCTGTTTTTTCTCTGTTCAGTACAGTTGGTGTGCGTGTACCTGTCCCCCCCCACACACACACACACGTGGTCGTAGTGCTTTAAAAAAAAAAAAAAATTCTGTGTAGCTTGTTGGTAGTTTTAGTTCCCGCCTAGGCCCCATCCCTTGTGTGTGTGGGCCTTAGGGTTTAGTTACTGTTCCGCCCTTATGGCTGAACAGCCTAAAGTTCTTTTTAAGAAATGCAGAGTGTGGTCACAAGTTCTCACCAGCCGATGGCCACACTGTGTTCTTTGTTTAGGGGTCTCCCATTTGTCAGCTTCCTGCGACATTTGTGCGGGTTTTAATCCCAGGACCTTGAAAGACCATTGGGCTAAGCTCGTGGCCAGTGGTCTGCTGCCAGCTTCTGCCCTAGAGTTTGCCTCTGTCTCCACTCCAGCCAGTGACATCTTGCAGGCAGGGACTCAACCTCCCGCTCATGTTGCAGCCTCAGATTCATCCCAGAAAGGTAGGGACTAGAGAGAGGGAGAAGCCCAGGCCCCATTCTCCTCTGCTACGCTGTCCCCATTTCTCGCTGGAGCCGATGGAGCCCTCTGAGCAGAGGCACTCCCCTCAGATCCAGCCAAGACCCGCTTCGGTCGCTTCTTCAAGGTCGACTCGGAGCATTTCCGACCTCGACATGGACAGGCTGATGAGGTTAATCCAGAATCCATTTCAGATGGGGAATTTACCAGGTCCCTCTCCCATCGGAGAGGGTCCTTCTACAGCTCTATTTCACCCAATCTCTCCTTCCCTGATCCGACCCGATGCTTCAGGGTTCTCTGATCCGAGATCCTTTGGAGCTGTGGGTTCGGCACCGACTGTTTTAGTTTCCTCAACGCAGGCCATCACCTTGAGTTCCTCGGATCAGATTTCCTATCCACGAGAGACTCCGTGCCGTTGTCAGGGAGTCGGACCCGAGGGTAGAGGTCATTCTCTTTCGGATCCCAGCCTTGGTGCCCAGACTACCCTGCCTTCAGCTCCGATCCTTGCTTGGGACCCGGTGAGTGCCTCCACCTTATAGGTTACTGAGGTGGACTCTCCATCGGCATTCGGGGCAGTGGAAAGGGCTCTCTTCCAGGGGTTGAGACCACAGCTCACCTACTCTGATCCTACCCGAACCTCTCTGTTTTCAGATTCTTCTCCCCTCACCATGTTTTGGGGACAGCCCCGTGCCAAAGCAACCCCAGGTTGTTCCCCTCAGGGAACCCCCGGAGGCTTACGAGTCCTCTTCAGAAAGCCCCACTGGAGAGGAATCTCATAAAGCAAGTGTAAAAGGAGGCACTTGGACTCCCCTGGGTCCATTACCACTGACTTGGGCTTAGAGGAAGGGGAGAGTTCCCCCAGATCACCTGAGGACATCTCCTTCGGAGACATTATGGAGATCCTCCTCCAAAGAGGAGGTTGGTCAGCCCCAAAACCCTTTACGGATGAGTCCGTGTTTCTGGAGGCCTTTCCCGCGGGCCCATCTACTTCCTGCGTTTCCCTGCCAGCCGACCCTTTGTTGGACTTCATCGCCACTAGGGCATGGAGGGATCCTGACACCGTGGGGCCTATACCCAAAAGACCGGACAAAATTCTTTCTCCGCCATCAGATGGGCAATCATGGTCCAAAGGGAGCCCCTGTGGACGCTTTGGTGGTTGCAGCTGCCACAAAGGAGGAGCTGGCACAGGAGAGTTCCTCGATCCATCCATCCACCCGACAAGGAGTCCAGGTCGATGATGGATCATTTCGGGAAGCGTATGTACTCATCAGCGACTGTCCGTGCGCTGAATTACTTGGCACGTTACCTGACTGCAGCATGATCTTATAACAGAACTAACTTAGTCGCCCCCCGGAGTCTGTCACAGAAGGACCAGCAGTCCTTTACTGCGAAGATGACTACACTGAAATCCGTGAGAAATGCATCTATGCGTCTCCTCTCCCATGCTAAGGAGGGAGCCACTAAAGCTGCTGGTACAGGCATTGCCTTGATGTGACATGCCTGGATCAGACCGTCAGTTTGTGGACTCCTTTAAGGAGTCTTTTATTAACGCCCCTTTCGATGGATGATCCCTCTTTGGGAAGTCAGTAAGCAACACGCTCGCCCAGAGTGAGGAGGACGTAAAGATATCGTCTGCTGTCGGAATCTGCTTCTCTAACCCCCAGAGATCCTATTCCAGGAACCAAAAGGAGCAAAAGATGATGTGGTTCCAGAAATCAGTCTTTCCGGGGCACTCAGGACTATTCATCCCCTGGAGGCAGAGGGGGGCAAGACCGACGCAGTCACAGAGGCAGAGTGGGGGTTCCCAGAAACTTAGTGTCTAGGGAACCTTTTTCCGACAGGCCCACACAACAGCCCTGAGGGATTGCCCAACTGCTCTACTCTGGAGGCAATCTGGGGAAGATTCTCCTTACATCCAGTGGCATGGGAGTCCATTACTACAGACCGCTGTGTTAAACATCATATCCAGAGGTTATTCTATCCCTTTCATATCATCCCCCATAACTCCAACACACCTCCCAGATGTTCCACCCGATCACATGGAGGCCGCAGCTTTACAGGTTTCAAAACTGTTACAAAAACGAGTCATTGAACCGCCCCCCCCCCCCCCCCCCCGACCAGTCCAGATCAGGCAGCTACTCCAGGTACTTTTTAGTGCCAAAGAAGACTGGGAACCTCAGGCCCATACTGGACCTGTCTATCCTCAACCTGTTGGTAGAGAAACAAAAATTCCGGATGGTCACTCTACAGTCCATTCTACTGTTTCTAAGAATGCGACTGGATGTGCTCTTTAGACCTCCAGGATGCTTACTATCATATCAAGGTCCACAGAAGTTCCAGGAGGTTTCTGCACAATTCAGAGCCCTACCCTTTGGTCTCACCACAGCCCCCAGGGTGTTCACCAAGGTAATGGCAGTCGTAGCGGCTCACCTGAGACTTCAGGGCATTCAGGTATTCCCCTACATAGATGACTGGCTCTTCACTGCATCCACCAAACGTCTCTTGTGCCAGGCCCTAAACTACTTTCTCTGTCTGGCTCACAAGTTAGGCATCACGATCAACCTCAACAAGTCCCACCTGGCTCTGGTTTAGGTCATAGATTTCCTCTGGGCATGATTGGATACTCTTCAGTCAAAGATCTTTCTCACCCCAGAAAGGATAAGAAATCTGACTCCACGTGTCAGCTATCTCTGAGTACTCTGTAGTCACAGCAGGCGATGTTCTCAGGGCTTTGGGCTCGATGGCAGCCTCCATTTCCATTCTCCCTCTTGCACATTTTCATATGAGAACCCTTCACTGGAATCTAGCAGTTCAGTGGTCCTGGCTAGACCTCCCGATGACTTTCCGAATCAACTGGATATGCAGAATGTCACTCCAGTGGTGGCTTCAGTCATCAGACATACTTGCGGGGCACAGCTTTCTTGCCCCGCCGGCCCAAGCCACGGTGACCATAGATTCCTCCCAGCTCGGGTGGGGAGGCACTTCCTGGTAAGAACAGTCCAAGGCACGTGGTCCCTACCCGAGACCAAGCTACACATCAATGTCCTGGAGATGAGGACAGTGCTTTTAGTGTTGAAAGCCTTCCATCCTGTCCTACCTCCAGGGACCATGGCCATTCAATCAGACAACATGGCAGTAGTCTGGTACATAAACAAGCAGGGAGGGACCCGATCCTACCCTCTTTGTCACGAGGCCATGAGAGTTTGGGAGTGAGCCATATCCACCAACCGGTTTCTGATAGCAACGCATATCCCGGGATGCTCCAACATTTTAGCGGACAGTCTAAGCTGGGAAGTCCTCCTGCCTTACAAGTGGTCTCTAAATCCATCGGTGGCAAAGATAATTTTCCTCATATGGGGTCAACCTTGCTGCAACCTCTTCGCGTCTCCTTCCAGCACGAAGTGCAGCAACTTCTTCGCTCTGATCCCACCCCTCCAGGGGATGTCCCAAGGGATGCTGTAGTCCATGCTTGGCCTCCCGGGTTACTTTATGCTTACCCCCGTTACCTCTGATACCGAAGTTCCTTTAGAAAGCTTGCCGGTTGCAGTGCAAAGTCCATTCTCATAGCTCCCTTCTGGCCTTGCCAAGTGTGGTTTCCCTTCCTATGGTCTCACCTTTTGGCTCCTCCATGGACTCTAGATCCATGCTCGGATCTACTTGCTCATCCATCGGGCTTGCCCCTGCCCAACCTGGACAGTCTCAAGCTGACGGCGTGGCTGCTCCAGTTCCCATGGTCATCAGGACTCCCGGACTTTCATCCCCTGTTAAGAACATTCTGGTAGCATCTCTCAAAGCCTCCACTAGGAAACTCTACAGTAGCAAGTGGAGATGTTTTTCCATTTGGGCCCTCAACGCAATCAGAACCCTTTGACAGCCCCTATTCCAGTAGTTTTAGATTTTTTGGCTGGTCTCTTTCAATCGGGTGCAAGTTCTTCCACCATCAAAGTTCAATTGGCTGCCATCTCTAATTTCCTTGTAGGTGAAAATAAGGTTGTTCTGGCCTCTGCCAAATTGTGTAAAGTGTTCCTAAAGGTCACCTTTCTCTTGCGACCTCCAGTTAGAGACCGTTCCTCCCTGGGATCTGACTTTAGTCCTTGAAGCATTGACCTCTCCGCCTTTCGAACCTGCCGGTTCAGTCCCTATGAAATTCTTGTCTTGGAAGACAGCATTCCTGGTTGCCATCACCTCAGCTAAATGGGTTTCAGAGTTACAGGCCTTATCTTCCATGCCCCCCTATTTGATTTTTCACAAGGACAGGGTTTCGCTGCGTACAAACCCCTCCTTCCTTCCCAAGGTGTCCTCAGCAGCCAATATTAACCAATCTATAAATTTGCTAGGCTTCTTCCCAAATTTCCAAAATAAAGGCGAATATAGACTCCATTTATTGGACGTCCATAGACTGCTTAGTTTTTACCTTCATAGGACTAAACCCTACCGAACATCGGTTAACTGTTGGTCTCATTTTCAAAACCATGTTTGGGCAAAGCAGTTTCGAAAGTGTCCTTAGCAAGGTGGATCACTCTCTGTATTGCACAAGTATATAAGGACAAAGGCTCATCTCCTCCTGGCTTACTGAAGGCTCATTCCACTAGATCAATGGCCACTTATGCAGCTTTCTGGTCAAAAGAACATGTAGATGATATCTGTGCGGCAGCCACGTGGGCCAATTCGCATACATTTATCTCTCATAACTTAGATTTGATCTCTAGAGGGAGAGCATTTTTTGGCTCTGTGGTGCTCAGAAATATCCTTCCATAAGGTTCCCCCAGGAATACTTGTAGCTGGGGACTCTGTCCCATATGTGCAGAAAGAATGAAGTTTACTTCAGATTAAGAAATTATGTACTCACCATAGCGTTGCATCTGAGTAGTTAGACTTCATTCTTTTGCACCTTCCCTCACTCCATCCCCCTCACTATTCAGGTCTTAACTTGTCTGGATTGTGGGTTACGTTGCTAGTTAGTGACTAGCTCGATCTGGGGTTAGTCAGGAGGAAGTGATGTATTATAGGTAGGGGAGGAGCTCGGAGCTGATGCTTGTAAAAGTTTTGCCGGCTCTGTTCCGAATATGATCCGGATACCCATATGTGCAGAAGAATGAAGTCTAACTACTCAGATGAAACGTTATGGTGAGTACATAAGTTCTTATTTAATAAATTTGTTTTCAGAAAAGCTACAAATTTTTTTTAATATTCCTTTGTACTCTACAAATACTATGCATGGTCCAAAAGTAATATGTGGCCTATTCGCTTGTTTAACACCATTGGTTATGCTCCCAGGAAACAAATCCTGTTAATCTAATTAAGAACAGAGTTTATACCTCTGTGCATAGTATGTATAATTCCATTTCTTGTGTACATATTACTAGGGATCCATATCCACTAAAATCCCCCATGTATGCAGGCAGTTCTTAACCTTTTCTTTCCAAGTAGATATGTTTAACCTTCGTCTCCCTGTCCTGGCTTTAGTGTTTGAAAAATCATATTTTATTCCCCATTTAACGCCAAAGCTCCCCTCTGAAAACTGTATAATATCCAACAATATTTGTTCTAAAGGTTTGCACACTCGTGAGAGCTATAAAGAAGCCACAGTACTTCACGTAGCCACTTCTATCCCCCTTAAGAACTGAGTGTCTACCCTTTCCATCCTCAAGTACTCTACTTTTCCTAAAGGAGTAACTTTCCTTGTTGATAAAACTGTCCCGCTCCCTTTAACATGACCTAGCTTTTACTATTCATCTCTTAATACTTAAATTTTCCTTTTCCTGTTTATCTGAATGGTTCCTTGTAGGGCCACTAGAATTGGATTCTCCACTTTGAACATGATGGATTCCCTAGCACTGTTAGATTTATTAAGTTGGAATGCTAATGGACTAACCAAAATACTTTATTTCTTAAATGTGTCCATCTGTCTCTTCTCTTGCCCCAGTCAGCTCTCCAGCCCTTCAGCCTCTGACTCCTCATACTCCCATGGTCTTTTTATCTCTTACCCAAAAGATCAGCACTCTTGCCCTTTATTGGTTGTCCTGGACCCCAGTCCCCTAACTCTCGTGGTATTGATCAGTGAGGGCTCCTTATGGTCTTAATCCAACATTCCCTTCATTTTTCCACTACTAGTAACTAAAAAAGACCACAACTTTCCTTAATTTATATATAATTTTTACAGGTACCAGTTGTCTTCCATGGTAGGAGCTGTAATTCCTAATTCACTGCCAAAATAATACCCTAAAGCCATCAAATGAGATTGCTGTACTGGTTATCCCTGCTGTGTGGCATCAGTAACTGTACCCCTCCAACCTTGATTCTTATCTTTTACTTTCAGTTAACCGTTTTAATGGTACTCTTCTGCTGTCCATAAGTCTTACATGAGTGTAAGAGCGAACTTTAAACTCTGAAATAGCCTTAATGTGAACAGTGAATATTTCCTGCCATGCCTACTTAAATTTCATGGAGAGGGGGAGATGGTAAAACCTTCCATCTAACTCCCTTCAGGGGGTGCTCCTAACTGTCTAATGTTTGAAGGAATGCATGCAGATGACAGCCTTTTTAGTTTAATCTGTCACCTTTTTGACCAGAACTCTACACTTTTTTAAGCCACGTACACCAATTCCATAATGAGGGGAGAAAGAAAATATGATCATCTCTTCAGAATACGTTATGCTACCTCCTCAGTGGATCATACCAAGTGTCATGACAAACTGTTCATACTCTTTACAGCTGCTATTCTGAATACTTAACTAATATCTTTAATATGTCAAGCATCCTAAAACTGAACTCCCCAATTCATTTGAACTATAATTTTATGTAGAGACTTTCTTTAATGGTGTGAGGGAGCTAGAGAGAGGTTCCATGGCCCCTGTTCTATTCCTTGCAATGAAAACTACTGCAGTTAATGAATGCCAGCCATTGAATTTTTTACTTTATATAGCTCGTAAAATACATGGAGATGCAAGCCTTCCTCCATAAAATTCCTGTAGTAAGTTGACCATTCGTTCACCTTTGCCCATTACTTTAGAGGCAAATGCTGTGGAGTTTAAGCGGGTAGTGGTGGGTGTCTATATGCGAGGCTGCATGCTTTATTGTATGCTGAGGGGTGAGAGGTTTATGTACGTTGTGTCCTGAGTGGTCACAGTAGGTTTGGTGGTAACTGGATATGTGCTATGTGTTAGTGATCAGATGATGGAGGGGCATGAATGTGTATGGATAGGCGGGCTGCCGTACCACTGAACTCCCCCAAGTAAGTTCTCCAAGTCTGGGAGGTAGACAAGACACCATGGAAAGTTAATTAGCACTTGAGTCACTTGAGTTAATAGAACATTTTCTGCTTGAAGGATGTATGGGTAAACTCTAAACCCGCTTAAAAAGCTAAGTAACAGTTTTGCAGCTTAAGCCATATTGTGGAAGAGGGCACTAGACACCAGGGATTTGAAATCTTACTTTACTTGAAAATGAAATTTGAACCCTGCATCATTAACACAAGGCAAATGGACACTGCAGAAAATTAGTCCTCTGTTGTCACTGGACACCATGGATGTAGACTCATTTTTACCTTAATTCACTTAAAATTTAATATGGGGAAATCTTGAAATTCTGTACCCTTGGCACAGAAAAAAACTTGGTAACAATACAGAGGATGTCAGCTGTGTGTACCCATATACCTGGAGACTACCTGATTACACACTCATCCCCAAATATTTCCTCCAGTGCGATTGTCATTTCCATCTTTTGAGTTATGTCTGCCTGAATCGGTGTTGCAGCGCCAGCAGTTGTTTGGCAGACTGCACAGTTGAAGTGATTATTCACTTTCATCCCTATTTCCTTGAAAACTACAGAAGGATAATTGGAAGTAATGAGCAAAAGTAATAGCAAGTATTTAATGCAACTGTCTGCATGAAGTGCAGCATGAAGACCAAAAGTCACAAAAATAAAATAAAAGCTAGTGCAGGTGGCATAAAGGGAAGAGAGCCCTCCCTATGGGCCCCTGTCATCTGAGTTTAATTAGCAGTTCTGGCACTTGATAGTGCAGACAGGGGGAGTACACATGCACAAGAATTCACTTGCGTTGGCTGAATCCTTTCTGGAAACTGCCATGTAGTTCTTTCTGTGGGTGTACTGGGCATCCTACCAATGTCAGTCCCTTGTGGAGTTCGACCAGCTTAGTGGTGACTCCCATTGTACATACCACACAAGGACTTTTGTTTGGGTCCTTCCAGCTGACCCTTCCCCCCCATGATAAGAAGTGAAATGGGTCAGTTGTCCTTGGGGTTGATCAACAGGCAGTAGGGCAAATTGTGCCTAATAAATAAAATATGTTGCATGCATAAACTCATGAAAACACACATTCATTTGAATTGCTCAGTCCCACAAAGCTGCACTCCTTGTTTTGTGTATTTCTTTGAGGAGGACAGTTTATAGACTGGCACCCCATTCTTCTGTCTTGGTATGCTTCCATAGCCTTCCTGTTTCTGAAGCCTGCTGTTCATGTTCTCACTGCACCAGTACAGTTGTTTACCTAATTTCCTAATCAGACCATTTCATCCCATTACAGGGAGTTATTTTTTTTCCCTCGTGCACACTGCCAAAAACATTTTCCCTGTTGTCAAGTTTGTCACTCCTACTTGATACATCACTTGGTTATGAAGCTGATCTGAGAGCCAAGTACATTAAGACCTCATACAAACCTGTATGGCCCTGTATAGCTGAGTCATACTGTCAGACACCCAGTAATAGGCGGATGTCCCATCACTGCCACACTTCACTGTCCTTTCTGTGCATTTCTAGCATCTGCAGTGCAGCTGTACACTGCTCGTCTATAGTCAGGAATTTCCTACTCTTAAAATGTAGGATCAGTGTGTGCAGTGGGAAAGAGTTGAGTTGAAGACCTCCTGCCCTGTGACTTGGGTCACTGATTGAAATACAACAATATTGTGGTAGTGTTCTATCCCTCTGCTTTTGCTGGGAGGGAGAGTTGCTGAAGCCTTTCCATCAGTTCTTTGTTCTAAACTCATTGCATTTGATGTAACTGAATTTCAACCTTTGCCAGGAAGCTGGCCGTACACCTGTATTTTGGTGAAAAGCCATCTTCAGCCCAGGTCTTAAATTGTTTGTGTATTCATTGATGTTTATGCCAGTGATGCTGGCTTGTCATTTTTCCTGAAACCAGTGGTCTCCACTGAGTAAATGTCAAGGCAGCATCTTGTTAAGTATCAGTTTGGATCACATATTCATGTACTGATGGGGGTTTTCAGTGTTTCACTAAGTGGGGGATTTTTTTTTCTTTACTTATAACCATTAATAATCCTAACATTGTAGAGTCATGGTTATATTTTATAATTCAGTTTATGCACACAACTCTTCTGTACATTTGAGCTGAGCAAGGTTGTCTGTGGATTTGTACACAAGTTATAGTAGTGAGCCAATTATTTTTTCTTTGTTTTTGATCTCGTTGCTTTATAAATGCCGACTAAGGGAAGCCTTGTTTTACTCTACTTGACGTTTACATTATTTTTATTTTCTGTAACCAGAAAGTTAAAATTTAATTTTCACAGGGTGTTTCCAGATGTGAAATTTCCAAGGTATCCTGCATGTGAATGTGGATTTGGGAATTCCACTAGTGTAGAGCTATAACAGTTGCTTTGCTTGCTGGATTGCTGTTGGAAAATATTTTAAAATGCTCACTTTTTTTTTCGCTAGTCGTTATTGGATACTAACATTGCATTGTTTGCGTTAACTTTTTTATTGTAAAGCAGTATAAAAGTACAAGGTGGAGAAGCAAAGCTCATTTTTGTACATTAAGAACTTTCAGTGCCTTCAGGAAGTTTTGATTTTTCTCAAGTGTATCAGAAAATTGCAACATTTTTATGCATCATGGAACATCAAGGAAACTTGATATGTGAAGTTGTTCTATCTCACTGTTTGTTCTTTACTGATGGGTTCTGAGCCGATCCCTCAGCTCTGAGTCGGCCAGTTGCAAAGCTCGAGGTCTTCAAGTAGCTTGATGCCAAGTCCTTATCCCATGATGCAGCTGAAGTTACCCCAGATCTAGTTTGCCACTGCAATAGATAGGAGGTTCTGCTTTAGCTCGGGCAAGTAAAACTGTTTTTCTACTTGCTTGCTGATATTTGCATATTTAGATAGTTTAATAGCTTAGTGTCTTAAAGCTCTTACAGCTTTATAGTGTGTTTCTATATTTTAGTCCCTTCCCTTAGTGTGTTTAAAATTATTTCTAGTTGGCCTCTTGTTTTAGTCCTAGTTTAAACTTTTGCTAGCTAATATCGTGTGCTTGGTCAGTGACATTGTCACTATTTTTGCAAAAAGAAACTTTAGTGTGTAGTTTTCTGTGTAGTGTGTTTAGCCTTCAAGTTTTTTAGGAAAGGCTTAAATTTATTATTACTGTTACAGTAATTTAGTCCGACTATATATTCTGAGCATATTTAGACAGTGTAATATCTTAGAAGCTATTCCTTCTTTTATTGGGTGTTTAGAAAATTGTGGTGACAGTAAAGGCATTTCCTGTCACGTTTATATTACATTTATATTTACATTTATATCTAAATTTGCATTTCTGCGTGTGTGTGTGTGATGTAGCCTGGTTTTATTAAGGTTTTTGGTAGCAAATTACTGTTAGTATTTGTGTGACAATAATTCAAGATTTCCAATGGCTGACCAAGACAAGTACCCAAAGTCTGGTTTTAAGAAGTGCCTAAAAGATGTCTGTAACAGACAACCACGTCAATTGTGTATACTGTCTAGGAGCCCTGCATTTGCAAGACAGCTGTGCTATTTGTTATTCCTTCTCCTCAAGGGTTCTTCAGGAAAGGAAGAGAGAACTTATCGACAGAGGGTTGTTGAAACCTTCGTTCCAAGAAGCTTTGAGTGACCTAGATGGATCCAGCAATTCCTCAGTCTTCTAAGACTTCGGACTCAAAAAAATCTGCTACTTTGGCTCCACTGCCATCAGAACCGACTGTCTTTTCCTTTCGGACCCTGTCCCCAGTCTTGGAACTGGTGTCTGAAGTTCCTAAGAGTCCATTACTTCAGTCGGTACCACCTTTGGTGAGCTCATCTCAGTCCTCTATCAGCCTGTCAGATCTGGATGTGGATCATGTGGTGCAGAAGCTGTTGGCACCAGCTGTTGCAAAAACGTTATCGGCTTCGAGACAAATGGCTTCAGAGCCGAAGACCCTTGCACCAGATCAAACTATTCCTTCTCTGAGCCATGGTGGTCTTTCAGAGCCAGAGGAGTCGGACCTGATAGTGGAACCCACTGAGCAGACACCTGCTCCAGTGTCTTCGACTCATAGCAATCTGATGTCCTTTGTGCCAATCGAGGACTCTAGGAGCCGACACTCTCTAATCTGGTCCGTGGAGGATAGTTTGACAGACTTGTCAGTTCCAACTCTCCCTCTCAGATCTTCGGCTCAGATGAGCTCGGCTCCTACCTCTGGTTTAGAGCCCACTGTCTCGGTGCTGGTGGTGTCAATGGTTTCTTCGGATCCGTCGGTTCCCTCGCATCAGAGCAGAGGTGCTTTCGATGCCATGAGGAGAGTCATGTCTCCTAAAAGATCCTTGACCTCAGGTCTGCCTTCCTCCTCCCCTAAACCGCCTGTCTGCTTCTGCCTCACATATCCTGATGAAGTGTAGAGACCTAGAGCTTCAGTAAATCCCATTGGGTGGCCCCTGCTCTTCCAAGACTCGCCAGAAACTCCCACTGATGAGGTTCCCAGGAAGAGATTGTGTAAGAGGAAACATCTAGACTTCCCTCAGGAGTCTCTAACATCAGATACTGACTTAGATGAGCCAGAAGAGTCCCCACAGTCCCCCTCTGAGGATATCTCATTCACTGAGATACTTGAAATCCTTAGGCAGAAGTGTGACTGGCTGCCCAAAAGCCCTACTGAGGATAAGTCAGTTCTCCTGAAAGCTTTCTGGTCTCAGCCCTCCCCCTCTTAGGTGTCTCCGCCCTTCGATGAACTGATGCAGCTGGTCTCACAGAGGGCGTGCAAGTGTCCGGATATTATGTAGCCTGTCCCAAGGAGGCCTAATTCATTTCTGCCCCCCTTGACAAATCTTTTTTAACAAAAGGTGTTCCAGTTGATGCCATGGTGGTGGTGGCAGCCACCAAAAAGGAAATGTCTGAGACTTCCTCATCTATCCATCCTCCTAACAGTGACTCCAGGATTATGGATAGATATGGGAAGTGTATGTTAAGTTCAGCGACCTTTGCTCTTCTTTCTCTCAACCCCTTTAACCAGGTTATAAAGAGATCTACTTAAGGAGCTAGGAGATGCTCTTCAGGGTACAGTAGCTGCAGGAGCTTCCAACAAAGTTGCAGCTCAGCTTGCTACCCTCAATTCAATAGGTAACTCATCCATGCGCCCTCATCTCTTATGCAGCTGATGGAACGAGTAGGGCAGCAGGTACAGGAGTTGCCCTTAGGAGACACTACTGGATGCGCTTGTGTTCCTTAACTGAGCCCTACAAGTCATCCTTCGTGAACACTCCTTTTGATGGCTCTTCTCTTTTCAGGCCTAAAGTGAAGGAAACCTTAACCAGTTGTGAGCAGGATGGAAAGACTGACTGCCGTCGGGGTCCATATGTCCACCCCTACCTGACCTTACCCTAAAGGTCATAGAGGAGGAAAATGTGGATGTCCTTCAAGGATGCATCTGCAGTCATCACATTTGGGTTGTCCTGCCTCAGGCAGCCCTTCGGTCGGCCGGATTCCAAAGTGTGGGTCTGGCCTCGGCTGATGTCGCACTTTCCCCGACGTCAGAGCGTCTGGGGTATAAAAGCATCAGCAGACGCCATTTTCCTCAGTCTTTCTTGTCGCGTGGTGCCCGAAGCAGAAGCAGTTCGCAAGTGCCGGTCGGCCAGCTCCTGTGATTCAGCTACCGAAGACTTCGAAAAAGCTAAGTACCCCGTTGGGGACTCTTTCTTGCCTCAGCTGATGTCAGATAAAGTTAATAATTGTTTAACTTGTGGGAAACAAATACCTCATAAGGATTTCCACTCTTACTGCCTCCCCTGCCTAGGCCCAGACCACAACGTCTCTGCCTGTTCAGCCTGTGCTTCCTTCAACCGACGAACTCTTAGACGTCGGTCAGAGTTTGCAGAGGAATTCTTTGGGGCTAGTTTTGCTTACAAGATGCCGTCGGAGACTCCGACTTCGCATTTAGTTAAAAAACGGAAAGACAAGGACCAACACACGGGCCACGGTTTCGGCTGAAACCACGGTCAGGCCTACCGCGAGTGTCTCGTTCTCTGCTGAAACAGAGTCCTTGGTACTTCCGATTACTGAAACCACACAACCGACTACCTCTGCCCCGGAGGCCCCGGCCGAGTCAGTTATTGAATTACCTACTGAAACTGGTGTCCAGGAACCTTCCGACACCATTCCTTTAGACAAGTCTACTCCTGCACGTGGTGCAGCCAGACCTCCTGCATCCATGTCCATTAAGGCTTTCTCTAGGGCTAAAGCTGCTAAACTTACTAAAGCTTTGCCTCCCAAGGTTACCTCTCAGAGACCTTCTACTGGCTCTCAGATTCTTAGCTTAGCAGAGGATCTTATCTCCTTAGAGGTTCTCAACCTCATCTGGACAGGGGCTCTCAACCACCTCCAGACAAAAGGCCCAGGGTTGAGCCTTCTGACCCCCACTCCTCAGATGAGTCCACTGATGGCTCTACTCTGTCAGACCTCCAGGAGGAGGCTTATTCGGCCTACGAGGATTCTGATGCTGAAGAATCTATTCCCTCTGCCTCCCCTCCTGAAGAGTTTTCCTTTGGAGAGACATTACACACTATGAGAGAACATTTTCAATGGCAGGGTCAGGAATTCTCTGATTCCAGAAAGAGATTAAGGACCTTTTTACATTTACCTCCGCATAGGCCTTTAGCTATCCCTCCTGTTTTGAATGTCATTGATGATGTGTACTCTGATGCTAGTACAGCCCCTGACTCTCTCCCTCCAGCTCCTGCCAAACCTTATAGGTACTACAGGGTCCCGGACTCAAATCTACACCTGTACAAGGCCCACTCTGCTGATCCAGAAACTATTTCCCAGGGCCCAAAAGGGGTTGCAGCTGCCACTGCTAGAAATCCTCTTCCCTCTGAAAGGGAGTCCAGAGCTTTAGAGAGATGGGGTAAGAAAGTGTATACTTCTGCAACTCTTTCCATGAGGGCATTAAATTGTCAATTTCATATGATACAGTACCAAGAGTATTTGTTAGATGAATTGCATAAGAAAAACCGTCTTCTTCTGAACCCCTTGATCGCAAATCCCTTCAGGATCTGGTACATAACTCCCAGCAGGTTAGTAACCATTTCTTGCAGTGTGGTTATGATGCATTGGAAGCTTCATGTAGGTCAGCTATGACAGGTGCAGTTATACGTAGGCATGCCTGGCTGAAGGAACAATCTCTGCCAGACCATGTTAAAGCTAAGCTTTTGGATGCTCCTATGGAAAAGCAAAAATTATTTGGTTCCACGGCTCAAGAGGTCTTAAAGAAATTTGAAGAAAATGCAAAATCTGTGCAAACAGTCAGACTTTCTGCAAGTCCAACCACCGAGATTCAGCAGAAATTGGCCTACTAAGAATTGGTCCTTTCCGGACTCAGACAGATCTCAGAGAGGCAGGAATAGGCGTGCCAGAGGTAGAGGGCAGGCTAAAGGCTCCTACAGAGGCAGTCAGTGGCAGCCTCCCAACCAGAGAGGTAGTGCAGGAACTACAACTGCTACACCAGGACAGACTCAATGACTTTGTTTTGACTCCGCCGACCAGGGCTCAATTAGAAGCACCTTTGTGCGGAAAGCTTTCTTTATTTTCAAAAAATTGGCATAGTATTACAAGGGACACATGGACACTGCAAATAATAGACAAAGGGTACAGGTTCCATTTCCACACATTGCCAAAAAGAAAAGGCATGCCAGACCTGCCACCAAATCAGAGGGCAGAGGCTTTGAAACAAATTTCCAACTTAATACAAATGAAAGCTATAGAAAAGGTACCTCTTTCAGAACAAGGCCAAGGATTTTACTCCAGATTATTCCTTGTTCCAAGAAAAGAAAATCAATGGAGGCCTATTCTCGACTTGTCCGCACTGAATACTTACCTCATTGTGCCAAAATTCAAAATGCTGACTCTACAGCAACTCCTTCCCATGCTGGGCAAGGGGTCTTGGCTGGTGACTCTAGACCTCAAGGAGGCATACCTGCATGTCCCTATCAAAGTTGCAGAAGACACCTCAGATTTCTTGCAGGGTCAGAGCATTATCAATTCTCAGCATTGCCCTTTGGCTTATCTACTGCGCCCAGAGTATTCACGAAATGCCTGGCATCAGTAATTGCACACTGCAGACTTCAGGGGATTCACATTAACCCATATCTGGACGACTGCCTTATACAAGCGGACAGCAAGCAAACTTTGTTAAAGGACTTGGATTATGCCATCCACCTACTGCAGGCCTTGGGATATACAGTAAACATCCACAAATCAAGACTTGTTCCATCCCAAAGAATGACTTTTTCTGGGTGCGGATCTAGACACTACCACCCAAATGGCCTTTCTCACAAGAAAAACAAAAACTACCGGATTACTTCAAGAATCTGACAAGACAAACTCTGCTGACTGCAAGGAAAATCCTGCAGGCCGTGGGTTACATGGCATCTTGCATTCTTCTGATATCACAAGCAAGGCTGCATATGAGAAAATTACAATGGTACCTAAGGAGTTTATGGACTCAGCACAGTCACAGCTTAGAAACTTTGATCCCACTCATTCCATGCCTTCAAAAGGAATTTCTGTGGTTGGCTCAAGCCTGCCAGTCGAACAGCGGGTTGCCCTTCAGCAATCCAAGAGCCAACCAAACCATCACTACGGACGCTTCAGACCAAGGTTGGGGAGCACACATGGAGGGCAGATGTATCCAAGGGCTATGGTCACAGAGAGCTGCGCATGCACATAAACCAAAAGGAAATGCTGGCAGTGATACACGCAATCGAGGCCTTCAAACTTTTTCTTCAAGGCCACCTACTCATAAGGACAGACAACACCACAGTTATGTGGTACATAAACAAGCAAGGAGGCACCCATTCCTACCCTCTTTGCAGACTGGCAATGAATCTATGGGAAATTTCCTTAACTCAATATACAGCTGCAGTCCCAGTTCGTGCCAGGGAAAGACAATATACTGGCAGACAGCTTAAGCAGAAATACCATGGATGCACACGAATGGATGCTGCACCCAGACATCTTACTCATAACACAATCATGGGGAAGGCCGGAAATAGATCTGTTTGCCTCCCCCCCACAATCAACTGAAGAAATTCTGCTCAAGGACATACCACCCACAAGCATGGAAAGTGGACGCTCTCTCTTTCAGCTGGAAAGCTCTAACAGTGTATGCTTTTCCACCTCTCCCATTAATGACCAAGGTCTTACTGAAGATCAGGACAGAGCAGCCCAGAGTGATTCTGATAGCTCCGAACTGGCCAAGACAGCACTGGTACCCACTGTTAAGAGCATGTCACAGACTAAACCGTGGCCTCTTCTACTGATGCAGCACAATTTCAAGACTCTGCATTCCAACCTGAAAACCTTACAGCTAACTGCCTGGAAAATACCATGACTCCTCCTCAGGATAAGCTATCCCAGAGAGTGAAGGATATTATGGAAGCTCGCCGGCCTTCCACAAGGAAGGCATATTCAGCAAAATGGAAAAGATTTCACACTTGGAACGCAACAAAGGGCCTAGATGTGACAGTGATGAGCATGGCACATATACTGGAATATTTGGCAGAATTGTTCCACAACGGCCTGTCTTACTCTTCCATTAAGATACATGCCTCAGCAATTTCAGCAGAATACAATGTTAATCCACCTGTCTTCTCTCATCCTCTCCTGAGACAGTTTCTAAGAGGAATCAAAAACATCAATCCTCCAAGGAAACCACCTCTACCTACTTGGAACCTTAACTTCGTGTTGGAAAAACTAACACTTCTTCCCTTTGAACCAGCAGCATCGGCAGATCTACAGTTTCTGTCTTGGAAAACTGCCTTCCTTCTGGCCATAACCTCAGCAAGAATAATATCTGAGTTACAAGCTCTAATGGCAGTACAGCCATTTCTTATCTTTCATCAGGACAGAGTTTCTTTGAGAACCAATCCTACATTTATGCCAAAGGTGGTATCCAGGGTATCTTTGAACCAAGCTATTCACTTGCCTACATTCTTCCCACAACCACAAAATAAAGGGGAGAAACTTCTGCACACCCTGGACATACACAGACAGTTGCGCTACTACTTGGACAGAACTAAAAGTTACAGAAAGACTGACCAGCTGTTTGTAGCATATGCTGCTGGGGCCCAAGGAAAAGCAATTTCCAAACAGACAATTTCAAAATGGATATGAAATTGCATTCGTTTTTGTTACTCCTTTCATGGAAAAACTGTGCCAGCTAACATTAGACCTCATTCCACGAGAGCCACAGCCACCACCACAGCCTTTCTAAGAGGGGTGGCTACCAAGGACATTTTAGAAGCTGCTACATGGAGCTCCGTGCATACATTTGCCAAGCATTACAATTTACCTTTATACTCCAGATCCAGAGCAGGCTTTGCTACAGCAGTCCTGTAGGGTATCTTAGCTACACCATCCTTTATTAGTACCTCCACCCCCAGATTGGCTATGGTATTCTACCCATATGTGATGACTGCAGATGCATCCTTGAAGGACATAGTACAGTTTTGTACCTACCATAAATGTAGATGTCCGATAGGTATGCATCTGCAGTCAGGTTTACCCTCCCTCCTTCCCCTCTGTGGTATACTTCTTGGGTACTTACCCCTCTTATAGCTAGCTGGGGGGGATCTATTATGGTGTATTTGTTTTTTATAGTACCGTGCATGTTTGGATTTGTTTTTGCGATGCATATCTCCAAATTTTAGCCTTCCTTAGAGGGCACCTGGCATCTGGGGCAAGAAAAACTGAGGAAAATGGCGTCGGCTGATGCTTTTATACCCCAGACGCTCTGACGTCGGGGAAAGTGCGACATCAGCTGAGGCCAGACACAGACTTTGGAATCCGGCCGACTGAAGGGCTGCCTGAGGCAGGACAACCCATATGTGATGACTGCAGATGCATACCTATCGGACATCTACATTTATGGTAGGTACAAAACTGTACTTTCTGAAAAGTCTATGCCTTTCAAGACGCACTGTGAACCCCCCCCCCTCCAGAGGCAGAGGAGGGTCAATAAAGGAAGACGCCGCCCTTGTGGCAGAGGGGGTTTGCAACATCAGGGTGACAGATCACTTCTCTGGGAAGCCCTACAGTGCTCCTGAAAGGACGCCCGACTGTCCTGCTCTGGAGGCAGTCTGGGGTCGCTTATCTTTGTATCCAGACACTTGGCTCAAAATAACAGATAGCTGGGTACAAAGTGTCATTTCTAGAGGGTACTTCATTCCATTTACCACACACCCGTCTACTGGTAAGAAAAATCCTGGACGTTCCACCGAGTTACAGGGAACAGGCAACAGTAGAGATCCAAACGTTGCTATCAAAAAGAGTTATCCAACCAGTCCCAGCAGACCAGACAGGATCCGGAGCTTAGTCAAGAATGTTAAGTTGTCTATCTCGCCTTCATTCTTGCTGGATGGGTTCGGAGTCGACCTCTGCTCCGACTCGGCCACTCTAAAAGCTCGAGAGTTGGTTCCACCGGCTCGAGGCTCCCCTTATATCCCACAATGCTAGGCGTGAGTTACCTCAGATCTCGTTTGCCGCTACAGCGATCGAGGTGTTTGGTTTCTACCGGCTTCTAGGTGAGTTATTGTAGAGTAAATTTTAGTCTACTTAAACCCCTTTAATTTAATTCATAATAGTTATTTCCCTTAGCTTAGTGGATTTAGTCCCTTTTTTTCTTCTATTATCCCCTTTTTCCACAAAGAACTTATAAGTTCTTCCCTCGGGCCTTCGGGCCTTTCCATCCCCTTAGTGGTGTGTGTGTGATTTTGTCAGGAATCTAAAACTTGTGATAGTAAGTTTTAATTTTTGAGTTAAACTTGTATAAGGTGTAATCAGTGTGTTTGACTGTGTGTGTGGTTACACTTCCTTCGATAATGTCTAAGGACTCAAAGGTCTCAGGCTTCAAGAAGTGTGACTCGTGCTGTCAGAAAATGTCTCTGACAGACTGTCACACTTTTTGTGTATACTGCCTGGGACCTTTACACCTGCAGGACTCTTGTGCTGTATGCCATGGCTTCAGCCCCAGAGTCCTGCAGGAAAGAAAAAATAAACTTATTTTGAGAGGTTTACTTAAGCCTGAGGGTTCCCTTACTGTTACTTCGGGCAAACCCTCCAAGGCTTCTAGGTCCTCGGCTCCAGCTTCTGAGCCGAGGCCTAAGGCTTCGAAACCTCCGTCTACATCGGCTCCGGCTGGAGCCGATGAGTCTCAGACTGCAGCTTCTGTGGTTTCCTCGGCTCCGGCTGGAGCCGAGGTATTGGAAATTCCTGTGTCGGTTCCGACTTGACCTTCGGAGCCGACATCTAGAAAGAGGTCCAGGTCACCGTCCCTTGGCAACGTTCATTCGGCTCCAGCATCTCCCTTGCTGTCTGAACGGAGCCATAGATCTCACTCCTCTAGGTCATCGAGGCTTTCGGACCATGACCTTCAGAGGGTAGTGAGTCGACTTAAGTCCGAGGCACTGGCCCAAATGCTTCAGAGCCCGACTCATCAGTCGATGCCTGACCCTGTCCCTCATTATGTTCCTCCTTTGAGCTCAGAGCCGGGGCGTTTCGGAACCGAGACTGTGGTAGCGTCGGAGCCGATACAAATGTCTTCGGTTCCGTCGTCGGCTCCGATTTCTTCCTTAGAAGAATCTCGGCGCCGGACTTCCCTCGTCAGCTCCGAGGGGGTGAGTAGCATCGGACCCTTGTCCGACCCCGCTCTCCCTCTCGGTGCTTCGGCGCTGGTGAGTTCGGCTCCGATATCGGCCTCGGAGCCATCACTGTCGGTGCCGAGGGAGGTTTTCAGCTTTTCGGAGCGGGGACCTCTGGCTCTGCCTGACAGGGGTGCGTTCGAGGTCATGCGGAGTGTGTTGGAACCTGGTTCAACTCCACAGTCTGCTCCGTCCGCCCCTCCCTCTTCGGTGCCTCAGGTCAAGTCGACTCACTCCCTCATCCCAGACCGCAGAGAGCCAGCTCCTCAGGAATCCCCTGTGGGGATCTCATCCTCTTCCGAGGCCTCTCCTGAATTGGCAGAAGAGCCCCCTCGGAAGAGAAAGTGTAAGAGGAAACACAGACTCACCTGAGTCCGTCACCTCTGACACAGATTTAGAGGATTCCGAGGGTTCCCCCCCGTTCCCCTTCTGAAGATGTCTCATTTGCAGACATTCTAGAAATCCTCAAACAGAGGGGAAATTGGCCAGCCCTCAGCCCTTCGTAGGATGAATCTGTGTACCTTGAGGCGTTTGGCTCTCGCCCTTCCACCTCCTGGGTGTCTCCCCCCTTTGACCCCCTCATGCAGGTGGTAGCAAAAAAGGCATGGACAACTCCTGACTCAGTGGACCCCACTCCCAGGAGACCCTCAAAATTTATCACTGCACCAGCGGATATACAATTTCTGACCAAGGGAGTTTCTGTGGATGCTATGGTGGTTGCTGCTGCCACTAAGAAGGAACTAGCTGATCCTTCAGTGCCTGTCCATCCACCTAACAAGGAATCTAGGTCTATGGACAGGTACGGGAAGCGGATGTTCTCATCAGCGACCTTTGCAATGCGTTCGCTGAACTACCTATGCCATTTTACTCGTCTTCAAAGAGACTTGATCAAAGAAGCGAGTGACATGTTGAAGGATCCTACAGCTGCGGGTTTTCAGGACAAGATGAACACTCAGCTGGCTACCCTGAACTCCATAGCTAACTCCTCCATGCGCCTCCTTTCGTATGCGGCTGATGGAGCGAGCAGGGCCGCAGGGACAGGTGTAGCCTTACGAAGGCATGCCTGGATGCGGCTATGCAACTTTGCGGACCCCTTTAAAACGTCTTTCACTAATTCCCCATTTGATGGATCATCTCTTTTTGGTCCTCAAGTGAAAGAAACCTTGACTAGGTGCGAGACGGATGGCAAGACTCTTTCTGCCGTCGGAGTCCGTTTTTCTACTCCTTCTAGGCCTTACCCCAAAGGCCAGAAAAGTGGGAAAATGTGGTTCCGCAAACAATCTCAAGGGGCTTCGCCTGACGCACAAAGTCGGTTCCCCGCCAGAGGCAGAGGGGGGAACAATAATGGTAGACGTCGCCCTAGAGGCAGGGGGGGTCCGCAGAACCAGGGCAATCGAGAAACTTTCTCCGATAAGCCCTTTCAGCATCCCTGAGGTGTTGCCCGACTGTCCACCTTCGGAGGCAGTCGGGGGAAGATTGTCACTGTACCCAGAAGCCTGGCTATCCCTAACTCGAGACAAGTGGGTACAGTCCATCATTTCCGAAGGCTATTCCATTCCCTTCGTTTGCATTCCAAACCGATCAAAAAAATCCCTTCCAGATGTTCCACCCGCTCAAAGGGATCTTGCAGCTTTGGAAGTTTCAAAGCTGCTTGCAAAAAGAGCAATTCAGCCAGTTCCAGCAGACCAGCAAGGATCCGGAATCTACTCCAGGTTCTTTTTAGTTACAAAAAAAACAGGGGACTGGAGACCAATTTTGGATCTCAGTATCTTGAACAAGTCAGTCAAGAAAACACGATTTCGGATGGTCACGCTACAGTCCATCCTTCCCCTATTGGGAAGAAAAAACTGGATGTGCTCTATAGACCTTCAGGATGCGTACTATCCTATAAAAATGAACAGACGCTCCAGAAGATTTCTCCGCTTCAGGCTGGGAACCAGTCATTTTCAATTCAGAGCCCTGCCCTTTGGACTCACCACTGCCCCCCGGGTGTTTACCAAATGCATGGCAGTGGTAGCTTCTCACCTGAGACGTCAAGGATTCCAGGTGTTTCCATATTTGGACGACTGGCTCCTCACAGCTCCCACCAAGCATCTTCTTTTAAGGGCCAGGGACTACACCTTTCGCATTTGTCAAAACTTAGGCATTTCAATAAATTGCGAAAAGTCTGTTTTGTCGCCTTGTCGTGTTATTACCTTCATAGGCGCAATTCTAGACACAGTCAACATGTCTGCGAGGCTAACAGATCAAAGAATCACAGACATACAAAAACTGGTCTCGCTCATCTTCAGCAGCAACAGAGTCAAAGCCAGGTTAGTTCTGAAAGTATTGGGGATTATGGCGGCTGCCATACCTTTGCTTCCATTAGCCAGATTCCACATGAGAATCCTTCAATGGATGCTCTTCACACAATGGTCATACCAGCAACTTCCGATGTCCCACACCATTATGATCACGCAAACATGCAGGAATCATCTTCTGTGGTGGATGTCTTCCCCTCAGCTCTTCTTGGGAAGACCCTTTGTTCCTCCCCCTCCGCTTGCTACTCTGACAACGGACGCCTCCCTGATCGGGTGGGGGGGGCATTATCAGGGCAGAACTGTCCAGGGCACATGGCAACCAGACGAATGCCACTTGCACATAAATGTTCTAAAGATGAGAGCAGTGCTTTTAGCGTTGCAAGCCCTTCAAGACTCTCTTCCCTTGGGAACGATAGCAATCCACACGGACAATATGTCTGTAGTGTGGTATATCAACAAACAAGGCGGAACCAGGTCCTACCCCCTGTGTCGAGAAGCACTCAGACTGTGGCAATGGGCGATTTCTTCTCAGCGGTTTCTGATAGCAACGCACATCCCCGGGAAGTCCAATCAAATCGCGGACAAGTTGAGCAGAGCTATCCTCATGCCTCACGAGTGGTCTCTGAAAGACTCTGTTGTGAGAGAAATTTTTCTCAAGTGGGGTCAGCCTTGCTGCGACCTTTTTGCTACTCCCCAAAACAGCAAGTGCATAGATTATTTCATCCTATTCCCTTTACCAGGCCAGCCCAGCAGAGACGCTCTAGTCCAAGTTTGGCCCCGGGGACTTCTGTATGCATTTCCTCCCTTCCCACTAATCTCTCAAGTGATACAGAAAGCTATCGCTCAGAAGGCCTCATTGATCCTCATTGCTCCTTACTGGCCTCGACAGGTTTGGTTCCCCTTTCTACATCATTTTCTGTTGGAGCGACCTTGGCATCTGGACCTACTTCCAGATCTTTTGATCCATCAGTCGGGTCAGTTTCATCGCTCCCTTCCCTCTCTGAACCTCACTGCTTGGTTCCTCCAATTCCAACCTTAGCCAGGCTTCCTCAAATATCTCACTCTGTTCGAGATATTTTGATAGCTTCTCATAAATCTTCCACTCGAAAGATTTATTTGAGTAAGTGGAAACGTTTCGCCTATTGGGCTCAAGGCAGGGGCGTAGATCCTTTCACTGCTTCCATCCAAATGGTCCTTGATTTTCTAGCTGAACTCTTCCATGCAGGTTCATCTCCTTCGACTCTTAAAGTTCAATTGGCAGCTATTTCTAACTTTCATGTGGGCATTTCAGAGTCTGCCATAATGTCCCACAAGCTTTGCAAAGCCTTTTTGAAGGGAGTTTTTCTACTCAGACCTCCTATAAGAAATCCTCCTCCTCCTTGGGACCTAAATTTAATTCTTAGTTCTTTGATTCTTCCCCCTTTCGAACCTGCAGCCTCCTGTTGTTTAAAATTGCTATCATGGAAGACTCTCTTTCTGGTAGCTATTACTTCAGCTAGAAGAGTTTCAGAACTTCATGCACTCAGCTGTCGACCTCCTTATTTGTTTTTCCATAAGGACAGGGTATCTTTACGAACCAACCCGTCATTTTTACCTAAGATAGCCTCTACTTCTAACCTAAATCTAAGCATTGACCTCCTGTGTTTTTCCAGAATATTCTAACAGGTCTGAACAAAAATTGCATTGGCTAGATGTTCATCGTCAGTTAAGGTACTATTTGGATAGAACCAAACAATTCAGAAAATCTGACCAACTGTTTGTCTCTTATGCAGAAGGCAGAAAGGGACTTTCAGTTTCAAAGGTATCATTATCTAGATGGCTAACGTCTCTGATTTCCCTTGTTTATGAAATTAGACACCAAAAGCTGCCTAGCAAACCTAAAGCTCATTCCACCAGAGCTTTGGCTACTTCTATAGCCTTCCAAGACAGACTGCCTATTGACACCATTTGTGCAGCGGCTACTTGGGCTACTCCTCACACTTTCATTTCTCATTATAAGTTGGATTTAGCTTCTAGGCATAGAGCTAACTTTGGTTCCACTGTTCTCAGGAGTCTGTTCCGTTAGGCCACCCGGGACAAGGTGCTAGGGACGTGGTCCCATCCAGCAAGAATGAAGGCGAGATAGACAACTTAACATATAGAAGTTATGTTCTTACCATAACGTTCCATGTTAGTTGTCTTCTTCTCGCCTTCTTGCGTTCCACCCTCCTTCCCCCTGGCCTGGACAGACCTAGAGGAGTTTTTATTGTGACCTCTCTTTCTACCACCTCTTTACTTTAGGTATATGCTCTGCGGTGCATATTTTCCTGGATCAGGATGTAGGTCACCCTTCTCTTCTCCCTTGTTTATAGAGGTGGACTTTGTTTCTAGTTATTCTGCTACTGTTATAATCTGGGCCTAGCTTACAAACGAGATCTGAGGTAACTCACGCCTAGCATTGTGGGATATAAGGGGAGCCTCGAGCCGGTGGAACCAACTCTCGAGCTTTTAGAGTGGCCGAGTCATCCAGCAAGAAGGCGAGAAGACAACTAACATGGAACGTTATGGTAAGAACATAACTTCTATTTCTTTTTGGTTCCTAAGAAGACAGGGGACTGGAGAACCCATATTGGACTTCAACAGACTGAACAAATATGTAAAGAAAGAGAAGTTCCAGATGGTCACACATCAGTCTGTACTTCCCTTCTTACGGGAAGACATTTGAATGTGCTCAAATCTCAAGGGATGCTTACTACCACATGTAAAATGGCCAGGCCACCCAGGGATCATCTGCACTGCCGGCTGGGAGGCCTAATCATTACCAGTTTTGAGCCTTGCCCTTTGGTTCTCACTACAGCCCCCAGTGTGTTCACATGCATGGCAGTGGTCACTGCTCACCTGAGGCGTCTTAAGATTCCAGGTGTTTCCGTACCTAGACTATTGGATCCTTTCCGCCACCACCAGGCATCAACTTCTTCAAGCCAAGGATTCCACTCTGTCACTTTGCAGTCAACTGGGCATTACAATCAACTCAGAAAAATCTGCCTTGTTGCCATCGCAGCATATCATTTTTATGGGGGCAGAGTTGGACACCACCACCACACTAAGGCTTCTAATAGTCTTTCTTCTTAGTCAGCATGTCAGCATTCTGATATCAAAAGACAGAGCACCAGCATCAGAAGTTCTGAAATTATTAGGCATGATGGCAGCAGCAATTTTAGCCATATCACTAGCTCACATGCACATGTGGATACTGTTCACTCAGTGGTCTTACTAAGAGCTTCCCATGTCTCGCTCTATAATCACAAATTCCTGCAAAAAGGACCTTTTAGTGGTGGTTGACCTCACTTCATGTCATGATAGGACGCCCATTTGTGCTACCACCCAGCAGCCAAGGACGCTTCCCTGATAGGGTGGGGGGCATTTTCAGGGAAAAACAGCCCAAGGCACATGGGCCAATCAAGAGACACATCTGCATATCAATGTCCTGGAGATGAGAGCAGTACTTTGGCGTTGCAGTACTTTCAAGACTCTTCCTCTGAGTATGGTTGTGATTCAGACAAGACATGTCAGTGATCTGGTATTTGAACAAACGAGGAGGAACCAAGTCTTACCCCCCTTGTCGTGAGGCTCTGAGTCTGGCAGTGGGCTGTTTCCACCCAGCTTTTTCTGTTGTCAACACACATCCTGGGAAAATCCAGTGTGATAGCAGACAAGCTGAGCAGGCAATCTTGTTGCCCCATGAGTGGTCCCTCAAAAAAGAAAGCGGACAGGATATTCCGCAGGTGGGGCCAGCCTTGCTGTGACCTTTTTGCCAGTCACATGAACACGAAATACAGAAGCTACTTTGCCCTGATTCCCTCTCCGGGAGAAGCCCCAAGAAACGCACTTGGACATAATTGGCCTCGGGTCTCCTTTATGCATTCCCACCAATCCCTTTGATACCCAAGTTTCTACAAAAAGCAAAAATCCTGGGAAAGACCATCATTCTTAATGCCTCTCATTGGCCTTGTTAGATTTGGTTCCCCTTCCTTCGACTTAATCTTTTGGAGGACTCTTGGATTCTGGACCCAGTTCCAGACCTGATGCACTCGTCAGGGGAACTTCATCCCTCCCTGCAGTCCCTGAAGTGGACAGCTTGGCTGCTCCAATTCCCATCATAGCCAGGTTCCATAACCTCTCCAATCAGATAAAACAGATCCTTTTATTTTCTCATAAATCGTCTGCTAGGAAGCTGTATCTTAGCAAATGGAAAACATTTTTTGTATGGGCCTCGAAAAATATTGATCTGTACCAAGCCCCTATGACCTCCATTTTAGAGTTCTTGACACTGATTTTTAACAAAGGAGCTGCAGCAGCAACAGTTTGTGTTCTAATTTTCATCTTGGATGTGAAGCATTGAATATCATGTCTCACAAGTTATCCAAAGCTTAAAGGGACATTTCATATTAACCACAATCTCCCTATTCTGCATGGAATCTAAATTTTATGCTTTCCCACATAATTCTTCCGCCATTTCAACCAGCTTCCTCTTGTGACCTCAAATTTTTGTCATGGAAGACCATCTTTCTCATAGCTATTACTTCTGCCTGCAGAGTGCCAGAGCTTCAGGCTTTATCCATCAGGCCTCCCTATTTGATATTCCATGCTGACAGTCTCACTTAAAACAAACCCCTCATTCTTGCCCACAGTTTGCACTGAAACCAATCTCAACCATATTATTGATTTGCCAGTCTTCTTCCCCAACCATTAGAACAATTTAAAGTATATGCTGCACAAACTTGATGTTCACAGGCAGCTCAGATTTTATTTGGATAGAACAAAAGATTTCAGAAAATCCGACCAGCTTTTTGTTTCATTTTCGGACTCCTGGAAGGTTAGACCAGTGGCTAAAATTGTCTAAATCATCTGATTACATCACCTTAGCCTATTCAGCTGCCAATATGCCTTTGCAGCGTAAGATTAAAGATCACTTAACCAGAGCAGTTTCTACATCTGGCTTTTCTGCCATTGGTAACATTTGTGCAGCAGCCACTTGGTCAAAACCTCATACCTTTATCACTTATTACAAAGTTGACAAGGCCTCCAGGGACAGGGCCTCCTTTGGATCCACAGTCCTGAGAAATATACTCCCGTGAGCCAGCTGAGGTTGATGGTGCTTGGGATGCTACCCATCAGTAAAGAATGAACGGCGAGATCAACTTCACATAAAGAAGTTAAGTACTTACCGTAACGTTCCATGCGAGTTCTGATCGCCTTCATTCTTGCGTCCCTTCCCCCCCCCCCCCGGCTATTAGATGACAGAGATGCTGGATCCAGCCTGGTTGCTCAATCCTTCTACTCCCTTTCTTGGGAGTGAAAAAATGACGCATGGTATTTTACGCGGCAAACAAGATCTGAGGTAACTTCAGCTGCATCATGGGATAGAACTTAAACTTGAGCTATTTGAAGACCTCGAGCTTTGCAGTTGGCCGACTCTGAGCCAAGATTGGCTCCGAACCAATCAGTAAAAAATGAAGGCGAGATGAACCACTCCCATGGAGCGTTATTTTAAGTACATAACTACTTTATTTTTTTTTTGGTATTTGCAAGTTTTACTCTGAACCCTCTTCCTGGTGTGGTTCACAAATTCTTTTAATAGAACTTTCTGTAGACTCTTAAATGCATGCATTACGTTATTTCTACAGTTTGATTTTAATAGCATTAAAATGTTTTTGACTAGTCCTCTTCAGTTTCAGTCCCTTCTTGGATATTCATATTCAACTGATTACTTTTTACTAATGATATACTTGTTCTATTTGTGAGCAAATGTTAATAAATGCTCCATTTTGAAGTACAACGAATTACAGAACTACAGTACCTTTGGAAAGAGCATTATACATGTTTTCAGTCTTGTGGTCAAATATGAACTTTTCACTTGGGCTGGGATTGCCTGCATATGCTTTTGTTGGGTGCATCATATTTGATTTGCCTTTGCCATTTGAAGTACACAATAAAGGTGTTTCTCAGCTGGAGCACCTTCTGTATGGATTTTGCATGCCCTCCCCATGGTCGAGTGACGTTAAAGGCATGCTGGTAGGTGCGAGCGTGAATGGGTGTGCCTTCGTTGAAGGTTGGGCGTCAGGCTGGCAACTCTGCACCATAAAATCCACTGCCAGTCATGAGCGGACCGGAGTTCCGCTGTGGCGACCCCTATCCGGGGAAAGCCAAAAGACGTACAATAAAGGTGATTCAAAATCTTTATGAAGTGCAAAATAAATGTACTTTACCTTTTGTTTCCCTTAGAAACTGTATTCCTTTTTCATTCCATTACTGAAACAATTTTCACAGACTGCTATTGCTTTTGCATTTAAATCATCAACTCTTGCTTTTATAGATGTAGAGGTATTAATATTCAAAATACAGTTTGAAGCTTCTACATTAACATGATAGTGTGTTTTCTGGTGTCTACAATTGCCCTATATTTCCAATGTATTATCTGGTTCATTTAAGTGAATTACTGTACACAAGCAAATGAATCAGTGTTGCTCCAGCTGTCATTATTTTAAAGGGCTGTAATTGTTTTTCTCCTTTTCAAACAAACTGTGATACAAGACAGGAAGGACGAAGGAGAATTGAGAAGAAAGCCCAAATGTGGAATGATGGCATACAGTGGCCCAGATTTTCAGGTTATTGAACTGTTGGCCTAAATTAAAATCTAAATGCAAGGTATTAGTTTATGTAAATGTTGGAAGTTTTCAGACTGACCTGACTTGTAAATGTGTTTTTATTGTAATATCCCTTTAGGGATCTCTGCAGACCCATTGTACAGGAAGTAGTGGAGTTGCATTTGTTTTTTCCTAAATGAAGTCTGTACTGTCATCCTCACCAACGTGATTTCATAAAACAAAGAAATTTAAATGTGACCCTATGTACAGTGATGCCTGGTTACAGTACTGACAAGGGCAACCTTACTGTTGCCCTGTTTGTTGCCTTATTTAAAGTGTTTGAGTCTGGCAGCCATAATCTGCTATTACACTTTTGCATGCTCAGGCTTTGGACTTTCCATGTTGGAGAGTCTCCATCTGTCTGTCACATTTCTTACAAATACAATAATTGCTTTTCATCTCCACATAAAATCACTGCAGAGGCTCCAGTTGTTTCCTTAGCCCTTTAAGCCATTTCAAAAATTGATTGCTAATATCCTTCATGCAGATGATGTGGCCTTCTACAGTACATCTACCATGTACAAAAATTTTCTCTCTGCCTTCACTCATGGCTTCTCAACAAACTGAACACTAAATGTTTACGAAAAAAATTGCAGTCTGCAAAAGCTAAACTGCCTCCTTTCTCAATTTCCCTAGTCTCTCGCAAACAATCCATAGCCCTTGTTACCTCCTTCAATCCTGTAGGTGTCACTCTGCACCCTCATCAAGGTAGGTTACTGCCCATCAACTTAAAATGTCACAATTAATCTTGTTTTGGTTGCTCCAGTCTCACGTTTCCTTACCTGATGCTAGAATTACTGTTGGTAAAAAAATTGCTCAAACCATTACTAAATTGTGTAATACCTTTAACCCATGCCTCTGAAAAATTATCTAGAATCTCCAAACTTCAAAATCTGCATCCCAGTATGTACCAGACCTGCAATTTGCTTACTTCCACAGCCCATACCACCTCTGTCCCTCACACCAAAATTGAATTGCCCTCCCTGTTGAAATCTAATATTTCCATATATACCAACTTCAGAGATTATCTTCCTCTTCCTAGAAAAAGGATCAACTTGCACCTTCTTCCCATAATAAATTGCTCTTAAGATACATTTCCTTCTGATAGTCGATCATTCCTCCTACCTGTGGACACTGCTTCATAGAATGACTAAAGATAGACCCTCCTCTCCTACCACAAAACCCAGGTGTCTGAATAATGTTCCACATTTATGTTATGTGCTCTATGAAAGCAATTCCCTTTGACCTCTACTGCAGGCATTTATGTACGCAGTATTCCTTTCAAATCATTGTCTTACTGTACATGGAGAAAGGCTGTTTATACTTTTTTATTCTATTTCTATTAGTGTTTGCCTTTTGTTGTGTTTATTGGACTTTTGCTGAAATGGGTCCTTTACAGATCACTATGTTGGCTAACAAAAACAAATAAAAGTTCATTGTTTTTGTTCTCCAGAGCTCAGAAGTATACTTTGAGTTATTATCTGCCTTTTGGGCTAGTAAACCAATTACTGACTGTGCACTGTAGTAACCAAAACTGCAAGTAGGGACAAAACTATAGCACCATAAAATATGCAAACAGGGCCCAACATTAATTGTTAAACATTGCCAACTCCATAGTGGTGACAAATAATACAAATATGGCTGCTGTTTGAGAGTATCATATGTATACCACTCCCCTTCTAATCCCCACTTACGTCAAGATTGCAGGAATGCTCATGAAATATCTTCAAAACTGGGAGGTGCATCACACAGGGCAAATGGGTCTTGCAGATATTTTCCTTTAATTGCATTTTCTTTTGTAAAAAGACCAATGCTTACAGGACCCCCCCCCCCCATTATGCACATGCTCCTTTTAAGAGTTTTAGAACTGGTACCAGTAAAACATCAATATGAGACTTGTCCTACTTCCCAGAAAGGAATGGCATTAGAGACTCACTGTGGAACTGTCAAAACCATATCTGTTACAAGGTCCCAGAATTTAAAGTTAACCCTATAGGCTATTACCCCTCCTGCTGAAGTACTTAATGGTGGCCTTAGATCTCAAGGATGTTTACTTTATCCCCCGTTCCCAAGGACCACATGTACTTAATATTAAAATGAGAGCACCTACTATCAGTTTACTTGCTTGTCCTTTGGCTTAGCTGTTGCTCTGAGGGTTGTTAAAAAGGGAATAGCTCAGAGGCACCAGAAGCTGTTGGACTGGGGGGGGGGGCAGAGGGTGAAAGGGGCACTTAGTGATCTAAAAAAGGCAATTTTTTTAAACTATTTACTACCCCAACATAGGTTCACTTGAAGGACATTTTAAGCTTATCCAATTTCCCATTTGGTGCTTGAATTAACATGATTTTATATTAGCCCTGGTGAGTAACTGTGATCATACTATAGATAATTTGAGGGGACCAATGTATGGGATCCAGCATTTAGGAACTGTCTATCCATTAGTGGCACGAGGGGCAATCCTGGAGTACATTTTCTATTACCCATCCTTAGATCCAAGTTGCATTTTGAATATGGACAGAGATGAGCTGTGTTTTACTTGAATGGATAGTCTGTTCTGGAACAGTGGTAGCCTCTGTGTTATATATTCCTCTCTCCACAACATTCAGTTTAGTTACCTGGACTGAGTATTTCTGATGCCATTTGACTTTGTTCAGTAAGTCCATCTGTATTAGGTCGGAGGATGCTTTGTATACCAGACACATCACCTCTAAGCGCACTGTAGGATAACTGAGTATAGTGATAAATCTTTGAGGTGGTCCATGCAAGACCTGTTGTTTAGGACTTATAACCTTTTAGTAAAGTATTTCTGTGGGTATTCTAATTGTTCCATCGGTCTGGACAGATATAAGCCAAAAGTGGGCATTATACAAAATTGACCTAATGAGTGCTTTGTAAAGGTGGGACAAAAACCTGTCTAGATCTAGTCACATTCAATTTGTTTATAATCTGTGCAGTATAGAAAAACTTTCTTATGACTCTGGGCACATGTTGGTCAAAATGTAGGTCACTGTTCACAAGTTCCCAAGTGCCAAACAACTGGGTTACTTCTCAGGGGGCATTGTCAATTTGGCAGTTATCTGGAGTAGATGACTTCCCAAAAGATACAATATATTTCTTGGAGTTAAGCTTCATTTCATGATTCTGGCACCAGTTGTTAGAGACAAACCTTCCTGCATGATTGTCATTGGGGATTCAGTAACTGTTACTAGCTTGCAGTTATTTCAGACTTAATCGGCCAAAGCCCTTTGGTATTTACTTATGCTTTTGAGATATACATGCCAAAGTCTCAGCACCGAACCCTTGGGGACTCCATTGGTGACTGGTGTCTCACCCTGTTTTGATCTCCTATCCTGTGAGCAAGCATACATGTATGCGTTCTTTGATTTACCTTCCTGATTGTGTTAACCTGATTGTACCAAATTATATTCATTATATAATAAAGCACCACTTGTTTAAAATGTGTTCTAAAATTTGTAGTTTTGAACAGTCTTCTAGTAAGCAGTGAAACAAAATGTATGAACCAATAATGACCAAACTGCCAATTTCAGAAAATTAACTACAAAAGGCTACTCAAACTTATGTCATTACAATCCATCATCCTTTGTGTAGACTGCTTATTTTCATTGTGACTTTGTTTTTGTTAGATGATGCATTCCCTCACATAAAACCATGCAAAGTAATTAACTACTTCAAACATGCTGCATTTATCCTTATCTTTGAAGTTTGTGCCATGGCTACGAATGGTGGGTATCACTGCAACAAAAGCTGAAATTATGGAAATCCTGTTCTGAAACCATGTGTATGAAGGGTCTTGAACATAGTTTTTTGACAGCTGCTTTGCTTGGAGGTCTTCACCTCACCTCCCCACCCCACCCCCACCAGGCAGTAGACTTTTCCTACTGTACCTTTTATCCCTGAGTTGTTGCAGCTTGGGATTAAAAAATAATTACTACACCTTCACAGCAGTGGTTTTGAAAATGTGACTTTCACAGTACTGACATTGATATGACCATGTTTCCATTGCAAAATCCCACCAAAATTGTTTGCTTACTGAGAAAACAAGCAACTAAATGTATACAAGTTTCTTAACAGGTCGAGAAGATTGCAGGATCAGGGGGCCCTCATTTTTGGCTGATTAAATAGGGTATATCTATTTAAATTTCCTGGGGAGGGATAGAGACTGCTTAGTGATATTGTGGCTTAAGACAAGATTCCAGGTTTACCACTGCTGCTCTAGTTACACTGCATGAATGCCACTGCTGTCAACAATGCCCCATAGCTACCATTCTAGAATGGATTGACTCACACTATCCTCTCACTGTGGGGCAGTAGTGCAGCAGGCTTTCAGTTCTGTCATACTGGCAAGCATTTCTGGCTCCTTACCTTATGAGTTGAAACCATGTCACCAGCATCATAGTCAGGGTTGGAATGTCAGGCAGAAGGCTGTCTAGAATATACATGATATAGAAACATCTCACCGCTGTAGTGCAAATGAGAGGCACAGAGTTGAACTGAAAAGGCAAAAGCAGAAGGAAGGGTCATGAGTTGCAGCGTGTGTGAGCATGTGCTTGCTTGCATGTGTGTAGAGGGAGAAGAGTTCATTTCTGAATTATTTTCTACAGGGAAGGTGGCAGGTTGATGACTATACTGCCAGCGTCGATAATAGCATACAAGTGAATAGAACGATTCAAGTTAAGAGTTGATAGAATATAGGATTGAGAAGCAGAAGGGATGGGACCTTTATTAACTGCCTGCTAAAACACGGTCAGGCTCTGCACTCCATAGATTTACTTCCATCAGTCGATGTTCTTCATCTCACATTGCTGCAGTCCTTACACTTGGGTAGTCCGCTGTCCTCGGTCGGCCCGAATATCAAAGTATTAGGCTGACGTCGGTCAAGGCGCTTAAGACTGACATCAGGACGTCAGGGTAGAAATGCGCATGACCGACGTCATATCCTCAGTCTTTTTTGCCGCATGGTCCGATGCAGAATCAGCGTTGCAAGTGCCGTTCGGCGTTCTGAAATTTTTCGAATTCGGAGTTTCAGACCGAGTCAAAGTTGGCTAAGTACCCCGTTGGGGAATATTTTAGTTTTTTCTAGCCTCAGTGGTTTACCGGATGTCAGAAAAAGTGAATAACTGTATTTCTTGTGGGAAACAGATACCGCATAGGGACTATCATACTTTGTGTATTCCTTGTTTGGGGCCGGAGCACGACGTTGTTGGGTGTCGCTTTTGTGCTAGGTTCAATAAGCGCACTATTAAGCGAAGGTTAGATTGTGCCAGGTTGGTCTTGAAGCGGTGCAATTATAATATGCCGCCGGATGCTCCGCCCGCTTCAAGAAGCGCAAAGACAAAGCAGCTAAACCCAGGCAAGAAGAGTCGTCCGTACCGGACGCTGGTTCTTTAGAGGCGTCAGTGGAACGGTGGTTCCGCCGGAGGCTTCTCTGGAGTCCCAGGGGGAGACTTTGATATTGCAGGATGTGGCCTCTCAGGAGGCAGGTCAGGCTGAAGGGGCTTCCCAAGTTACTGTACTCCCCTCCCTTACTAGGGTGGTTAGGCCCTCTCCTTCTGTTTCCAAGGCTTCTCCCAGAGGCAGGCCAGTTTCAGCTTCTGTTAGTGTCACTCCTAGTTCAGCAGGGTCTGTGCCCAAGAAGCACATGCTTAAAATGGCAGAAGATTTAATTACTTTGATTAGAGGTTCTTTGCCCCCTCCTGATAAGAGGCCTAGGGTGGAACCAGAGTTGGGAAGTTTTGAGCAGGCTTCGGATGTTTCAGAGTCTTCGGCTGAAGACTTGCAGGAGTATTCTCCTTATTCTGATTCTGATGTAGATGATTCTACTCCTTCTGCTTCTCCTCCAGAGGATTTTTCTTTTTCAGAGACTCTTCATTCCATGAGGAAACATTTTAAGTGGGAAGGTCAGGACTTCTCTGATTCCAGGAAAAGGCTTAGGGAATTTTTGCGTTTACCCCAGCATAGGCCTTTGGCTATGCCACCTGTTCTGGATGTTGTGGAAGATGCGTTTGCAGAGGCTTCACTTAATCCTGATTCTTTGCCTCCTGCTCCTGTTAAACAGGTATTACAGGGTGCCTGAGGCTCATAAATATCTTTATAAGAGTCCTAGGGCGGACCCAGAAACTGTTAGTCAGGGACCTAAGGGTGTCAAGGCCTCTGTGGTAAAAAATCCGGTTCCTCCAGATAGAGGCCAGAGCTTTGGATAGATGGGGAAAGAAAGTCTATACTTCTTCCACCTTAGCTATGAGGGCTTTGAATTGCCAGATGTCCTTCATGGATGCATCTGCAGTCATAACAACTGGGTTGTCCTGTCGTCAGGCAGCCCTTCAGTCGGCCGGATTCCAAAGTCCGGGTCCGGCTTCGGCTGATGTCGCACTTCACCCGACGTCATCTCTGTTGGTCTTCGGGTATAAAGGCATCAGCCGACGCCATTTTCCTCAGTCTTTCTTGCCGCATGGCGCCCGAAGCAGAAGCTGTTCACAAGTGCCGGTCGGTCGGATCCAGAGATTACTTCTACCGAATACTACTTCGAAGACTTCTAAAGCTAAGTACCCCGTTGGGGACTCTTTCTTGCCTCAGCCGATGTCAGAAAAAGTTAATAATTGTTTAACCTGTGGGAAACAAATACCTCATAAGGATTTCCACTCTTACTGCCTGCCTTGTTTAGGCCTAGCCCACGACGTAGCAGCCTGTTCGGCCTGTACTTCTTTCAACCGACGAACGCTTAGGCGTCGGTCGGAGTTTGCTGAACAGTTTTTCGGTTCTGATTTTGCGTATATTATGCCGTCGGATCCTCCGACTACCCAAACTGCTAAAAACGCAAAGATAAAGACTGACACTCGCGATCCGCGGTTTCGGCCGAAACCATGGTTAAGCAAATCGCGAGTGTCTCGGTTTCGCCGAAACCGAGAAAGCTGATCAAAATACAGCAGAATCTATCACTACCACTGAGGCCCCTGCTACTTCTCTTGAATCGGCCTCAGAAATTTTATCCACTACGGTGGTTGCCACTGACTTATCAGACACCATTCCCTTGGATGTGTCTACCCCAGCACGTGGTGCTGCTAGGCCTCCAGCAGCCATGTCCATTAGGGCCTTTGCCAGGGCCAAAGCAGCCAAAACTACTAGAACAGTGCCTGCTAAACCCCCTACAACACGGCCCTCTTCTAGTTCACAAATGCTTACCCTGGCAGAAGATTTAATTTCATTAATTAGGGGATCTCAATCTCACCCAGACAGGGCCTCTCAGCCCCCAGAGAAGAGACCTAGGGCAGAGCCCCCCGAGCCTGTGTCCTCTGATGATTCTGCTGATGAATCAGACATAACAGACCAGCCAGAGGCTCCTTTCTCCAATTTTGAAGACTCGGATGCTGAAGAATCCATTCCAGCTGCCTCCCCACCAGAAGAATTTTCCTTTGGGGAAACTTTACATGCCACGCGAGAGCAGTTCCAATGGCAGCAGCAGGATTTCTCAGACTCCAGAAAAAGACTTAGAACCTTTCTGCACCTTCCACAACACAGGCCCTTGGCTATACCTCCTGTGCTGTCTGTAGTGGATGATGCCTTCAGTGATGTCTGCTCTGCACCAGATTCTTTACCTCCAGCCCCTGCCAAACCAGACAGATTTTACAGGGTACCAGACACTCATCACCACCTTTACAAGGCCCCACTTGCAGACCCCGAAACTATATCCCAGGGTCCCAAGGCAGTAGCACACCACAGCTAAAAACCCTATTCCTTCTGAAAGGGAAGCCAGGTCTTTAGACAGATGGGGCAAAAAGGTTTACACTTCAGCTACTCTCTCAGCTAGAGCTTTAAACTGTCAGTTTCACATGATACAATACCAAGAGTTTATGCTTGATCAGTTAACAAAAAAGCTATCCTCTGATGAATCAATTGATAAGAAATATGTATTAGAAATGGTAAATAACATACAACAGGTTAGTAACCATTCCTTAAAATGTGGCTATGATGCACTGGAGGCTTCATTTAGATCAGCCATGACTGGCACAGTGATAAGAAGGCATGCATGGCTAAAGGAACAAGCTTTACCAGATCATGTTAAAGCCAAGTTATTAGATGCTCCTATGGATAAGACCAGCTTGTTTGGTACACCTGCCCAGCAGGTAATGAAGAAAATGGAAGAAAAGGCAAAATCTGTTCAAACGGTTAAAGATTTCTTGCAGGTCCAACCCCCAAGGTTTAGCAGGAACTGGCCTGCCAAAAATTGGTCCTTTCCTGACTCCACAAGATCCCAAAGGGGCAGGAATAGACGTTCCAGAGGCAGCAACCAATCCAGAGGAGGTGCCTACAGAGGACGACAGTGGCAAGGTAACAACAGAGGCACAGACACAACCACTGCCACTACAACAACACAGCCACAGTGACTTAACTCTAAAACCACCTACCAGGGAACAAATAGCAGCTCCATTAGGCGTCAAATTAACCTTATTTTCAAAGAACTGGCACTATATCACAAAAGACAAGTGGATTTTACGAACCATAGATCAAGGTTACCGGTTCCACTTCCACACCTTACCAGTCAAAAGAGGAATGCCAAATCTACCTCCAAATCAAAAAACAGAGGCTCTACAACAGATAATGCAGTTAGGAAACATGAGAGCTGTGGAAAGAGTGCCAACAATAGAACAAGGAAAGGGATTCTACTCAAGACTATTCCTAGTTCCAAGAAAGGAAAAAAGTTGGAGACCTATTCTCGACCTGTCCACCTTAAATACATACATCATTGTCCCAAAATTCAAAATGCTGACCCTACAGCAACTTCTTCCCATGCTGGGCAAGGAGTGTTGGCTGGTAACTCTAGATCTCAAGGAGGCATACCTGCACGTCCCCATTCGACCAATCTGCAGAAGATACCTCAGATTTCTTGCAGGATCAGAGCATTATCAATTCTCAGCATTGCCCTTTGGCTTATCTACTGCCCAGAGTATTCACAAAATGCCTGGCATCAGTAATCGCCACTGCAGACTACAGGAATTCAAATTTACCCATACCTGGACGACTGCCTGCTACAAGGGACAACAAAAGCAAGTTGACAACAGATTTACAAAGGGTCATTTACTTGCTACAAGCACTGGGATACACAGTCAATTTACAAAAATCAAGGCTGATACCATCCCAGACAAGGACATTCTTGGGCTGAATTGGACACAGTAAAACAAATGGCTTTCCTAACTGCAGAAAAACAGAGAACTCCCTCTTTACTTCTTGGCACTAACAAAACAGAACAAGTTAACAGCAAGAAAAGTACTGCAGGCCTTGGGCTTCATGGCATCATGCATAATCTTGGTCCCACTTGCCAGACTACATATGAGAAAACTACAGTGGTACCTAAAGAATTTATGGTCACAACACAGGCACAGCCTAGAAACAGAAATTCCACTAATTCCATGCTTAAAACAGGAGTTCCTATGGTGGGCTCAAGCATGCCAGTCAAACCCAGGGCTACCCTTTCGCAGAGGTCAAGCAAGCCAGACCATCACAACAGACGCTTCAGACCTAGGATGGGGGGCCCACATGCTGGACAAATGCGTGCAAGGATTGTGGACGCAGGATCAACTTCACCTGCACATCAACCTAAAAGAAATGCTGGCAGTAAAACTGGCAATCCAAAACTTCAGACCATTTCTCAAAGAGGGCCAGTTGATAAGGACAGACAACACCACAGTCATGTGGTACATCAACAAACAGGGAGGCACTCATTCATACCCCCTATGCAGAATGACTTTGGAGCTGTGGAACCTGGCACTCAGCTACAACATCCAGATACAGGCAATATTTGTACCGGGAAAAGAAAATACTCTAGCGGACATACTAAGCAGAACCACATCGGATGCCCACGAATGGATGCTACATCCGGACATCTTCAAGACCATCTCAAAGAAATGGGGAATGCCTCAGATAGATCTATTTGCTTCCCCTCTCAATCACCAGCTCAAAAAGTTCTGCACAAGGACATTCCACCCACTAGCATGGAAAGTGGATTCGCTCTCCTTCAGCTGGAAAGGCCTAACAGCATATGCATTCCCACCTCTTCCCTTGATACACAAGGTATTACTAAAAATCAAGGAAGAACGTCCAAGGATAATCCTAATAGCTCCAAACTGGCCAAGGCAACACTGGTACCCACTGCTCAGGAGCATGTCTCAGAACAATATGTGGCCAATACCCCTGATGCCTTTGATGTTAACTCAGAACAACTACAGCATCATGCATCCAAACCTAAAACCGTTGCAACTGACTGCATGGAACATCACATAGCAGCAGCTAATCCAGAACTTTCCCAAAGAGTTAAAGACATTATTCTTGAAGCCCGCAGACCTTCAACAAGAAGGAACTATGCAGGAAAATGGAAAAGGTTTGTCATTTGGAGTACTGAAAGAGGAAAAGATGTGTCAAACCTAGATATGCCTAACATTCTGGAGTATCTGGCAGAACTTCTACTTTCAGGCCTGTCCTACTCCTCCATCAAGATACATGCATCAGCTATATCAGCAGAATACAGCTTTGATCCACCTGTTTTTTCACACCCATTACTCAGACAGTTCCTCAGAGGAATCAATAATGTAAAACCTCCAAGGAAACCACCATTACCAGCTTGGGACTTGAACTTTGTGCTAGAAAAGTTGACACTATCACCCTTTGAGCCAGCAGCAACAGCAGACCTACAGCATCTATCATGGAAAACCGCCTTCCTACTGGCAATAACCTCAGCCAGGAGGGTTTCTGAACTCCAGGCCCTAATGGCAGTACAACCCTTCCTAATCTTCCATCAAGATAGTGTGTCCATGAGGACTAATCCTACATTTATGCCTAAGGTGGTATCCAGAGTGTCTTTAAACCAGGCAATCCACCTACCTACCTTCTTTCCCAACCCACAAAACAGAGGGGAAAGAATACTGCATACCTTGGATGTACATAGCTACGCTACTACCTGGACAGAACAAAAAGTAGCAGAAAAACTGATCAGCTTTTTGTAGCCTATGCAACAGGAAGGGAAGGAAAAGCTATTTCCAAACAGGCAATCTCCAAATGGATAGGAAATTGCATACGGTTCTGTTACTCCTTCCATGGAAAACCAATTCCACAGAACATAAGACCTCATTCTACAAGGGCAACAGCCACTACCACAGCCTTTTTACGAGGAGTGGCAACCAAAGACATTATTGAGGCGGCTACTTGGACCTCCGTGCATACATTTGCCAAGCATTATAATTTACCTCTATATTCCAGATCCCGAGCAGGGTTTGCCACTGCTGTACTGCAAGGGATCCTAAACACACCATAATCTAGTTTCTTCCTCCCCCCTAGTTGGCTATGGTATTCTACCCAGTTGTTATGACTGCAGATGCATCCATGAAGGACATAGTACAGTTTTGTACCTACCATAAATGTAGATGTCCGAACTGGATAGCATCTGCAGTCAGGATTACCCTCCCTCCTTCCCCTCTGTGGTACTCCTAGGGTGTTTACCCTCCTAATAGCTAGCTGGTGGGGGGGAGTCTTTTATGATGTATTTGTTGTATATATGTACATACATGCTTATTTTTTGTGTTTACCACTATCTTTTTGGAAACATTGGCATTTATCCAAAATTTTTAGCCTTCAAGAGGGCTACTGCCATCTGGGGCAAGAAACACTGAGGAAAATGGCGTCGGCTGATGCCTTTATACCCGAAGACCAACAGAGATGACGGGTGAAGTGCGACATCAGCCGAAGCCGGACCCGGACTTTGGAATCCGGCCGACTGAAGGGCTGCCTGACGACAGGACAACCCAGTTGTTATGACTGCAGATGCTATCCAGTTCGGACATCTACATTTATGGTAGGTACAAAACTGTACTTTTCACATGTTGAAATAACAGAACTATCTTCTTTCTCAATTGAAGTCTAAGGTAGATGCTCTGGCGGAAGGCATTGAGTGTAAAGAATTACAAGATTTGGTACATGTCTCTGAACAGGTGGGTAAGCATTCTTTACAATGTGGTTTTGATGCTGTACAGGCCTCGTCTAGGGTGGCTGCCACTGGGTCAGTTCTTCGCAGGCACGCCTGGCTGAGGGATCAGAATTTATCTGACCATGTTAAGACAAGGATTTTGGATGCTCCTTTACAGTCTGATGTGTTGTTTGGTTCACCTGTGGAGTCAGTCTTGAAGAAAATGGAAGACAAGGTTAAGTCTATGCAGGCTGTTAAAGATTTTTTGCAAGTTCAGCCTCCGAAGTTTAGTAGGAATTGGCCTGCTAAGGGGTGGACGTACCCTTCTTATGATTCACAGTCTAGGGGTAGATCTAGACGTGGTAGGGGCAGAGCTCAGAGCTCCTTCAGACCTAGAACAGGAAGTTCACCTGTACAATCTTCGGGTGAGGGCAGGGGCCAGTCCTTTCGTAAACAGGCCCAATGACCTACCTTTTCAGCTGCCAGATCCTTCTTGCCTGGCAGCTCCTTTGGGAGGAAGGTTGGCACTCTTCAAGGAAAATTGGAGTTTGATTACCCAAGACAGATGGGTATTGGATATCATTCACCAAGGTTACAGGTTTTATTTCCATACCTTGCCTCCTTTCAAAGGCATGCCGGACGTTCCTCCTCAGCAAAGACTAGAGGCTCACAAACAAATTTCTCTGCTGCTTCAAATAGGGGCCATACAACCGGTCCCTCTGCCAGAAGTGGGCCTAGGATTTTATTCTCGCCTGTTCCTAGTACCAAAGAAGGGGAACACGTGGAGACCAATTTTGGATTTATCTATCCTCAACACTTATCTGGACATTCCCAAGTTCAATATGTTGACGTTACAACAGCTTTTACCTCTGCTGGGCAAAGATCATTGGATGGTGACTCTGGATCTCAAGGAGGCTTACCTTCATGTTCTATCAGGCTAAGTTGCAGGAAGTATCTGCGTTTTCGGGCTGGGACTTCTCATTATCAATTCTCTGCATTGCCCTTTGGCTTATCTACTGCGCCCAGAGTGTTCACGAAGGTTCTGGCTCCAGTGATAGCTTTCTTCAGGCTAAGAGGAATACAGATCTATCCTTATTTGGACGATTGCCTGATTCTGGCCCAAGGAAGGGACGAACTTCATCATTTACAATATGTGATAGCAGTGCTAAGATGCCTGGGGTATTCTGTGAACGAAATAAAGTCCAGTCTAGTACCCTCTCAGGACATGTGCTTTCTGGGTGTGAGACTGAATACAGCATCCCAGATGGCCTTTTTGACCCCGGACAAACAAAAGAATCTTTCTCTTTACTTCCATCAATTGTCTCATCAGTCCAGGCTGACTGCAAGGACAGTCCTTCAAGCCTTGGGGTTCATGGCATCTTGTATTCTGGTGCTTCCCAATGCCAAACTGCATATGAGGAAGCTACAATGGTATCTCAAAATGTATGGACACAGCACTGCCAAGATATGGACACTGTCATTCAGATAATACCTTGCATTCAAAAGGAATTTTTGTGGTGGGCTCAGGAATGTCACCTAAACAAGGGACTCTCTGTGACCCGGCCAGAGGCGTGTCAGATTCTAACGACAGATGCCTCAGACAAAGCTTGGGGAGCTCATCTAAATGGAAAGTGGGTACAAGACACGTGGCCTGCCAGACTTCAACATCTACATATCAACTTGAAAGAGATGTTAGCAGTCCAATTTGCATTAATAGCTTTCAAGGATTTACTTCTTCCAGGGCAGGTGTTGGTTCTAACAGACAACACAACTGTCATGTGGTACATCAACAAGCAAGGGGGAACACCATCATATCCTCTATGCAGACAAGCAATGATTTTGTGGGAGACTGCTCTCAGTTTACAGCTGAATCTTCAGGCAAGGTTTCTGCCGGGAGCACAGAACTCCTTAGCAGATGTGTTGAGCAGACGAATTATGGATCCCCACGAATGGAAATTGGATCCTCATGTATTTCAGAAATTGACAGTGTTATGGGGAACTCCAGACATAGATCTGTTCGCTTCTCCACTAAACTACCAGCTGCCAAAGTTTTGCAAAAAAAGGTTTCATCCCACAGCTTGGAAAGTGGATGCTCTTTCATTCAATTGGAGCAATCTTCATGTGTATGTCTTTCCACCTCTGCCTCTCCTCCCAAAGGTACTGAAGGTCAGACAGGACAAGCCAAAGATGATTTTAATAGCTCCAGATTGGCCTCGACAGCACTGGTACCCATTGCTGAGAAGTCTGGTACGGGAGCCTCCATGGCCTTTGCCTTCGATTCCACACCTGCTGTCTCAGGAGAACAGTCATTTACTCAATGTCAAACTTCACTCTCTTCACCTAACAGCCTGGCATATTCTGTTTTAAACCCTGGAGGGTCTCAGCTTTCACAGCAAGTTTTGAATGTTATTTTGGAGGCCAGAAGACCTAGTACAAGGAAAGTGTACGCAGACAAATGGAAGAGATTTTTATTTTGGAGTACAGCAAAGGAATTTGATGTTTCTAAGCCTAATTTAAGTGTGGCGCTTCAATATCTTGCTGAGTTACTGGACAAAGGTTTGTCCTTCTCTTCTATTAAGATTCATGCTGCAGCAATTTCTGCTCATTATGACTGTGACCCACCATTGTTTTCTCATCCTTTGTTTAAGCAATTCCTTAGAGGGGCAAAGAATTTGACCCCCACGTAGAGCTCCTAATCCTGCTTGGGATCTCAATTTTGTGTTGGAGAAACTCACTCTACAACCTTTTGAGCCTGCAGCTACTGCTGAGTTGAAATATTTATCATGGAAGACTGCTTTTTTGTTGGCCATTACCTCTGCGGGAAGGGTTTTTGAATTACAGGCCCTTATGGCGGTTGAGCCTTTCTTAATTTTCCATAAGGATAGGGTATCTTTACGTACTAACCCTTCCTTTATGCCTAAAGTGGTTTCTAGTGTAGCTTTAAACCAAACTATTCATTTGCCTACTTTTTATGCAAACCCCCAAAATAAAGGGGAAAAGATTTTGCACACTTAGGATATACACAGGCAGTTGCGGTATTATTTGAGCAGAACTAAAGGGTTCAGGCAGTCTCAGCAGTTATTTGTTTCTTTTGCTTTGGGTTCTCAGGGCAAGCCTGTGTCAAAACAAACTATTTCTAAGTGGATTGGGTTTTGTATTGCTTTCTGTTATTCCCATCATGGTAAGGAGATTCCAGCTGGGATTAGGCCTCATTCCACTAGGGCTACTGCCACTTCTACAGCTTTTTTAAGGGGGGTGGCAACTAAGGATATTTTGGAGGCAGCTACTTGGAGTTCAGTGCATCCTTTCTCTAAGCATTATCACCTACCACTTTACTCTAAATCTAGGGCTGGTTTTGCCACTGCAATTTTACAGGGCATTTTGGCAGCTCCTACTGCTTTATAGTTTTGCCATCCTCCCTTACCTCTGCTTTGGGATTCTACCCAAGTGTAAGGACTGCAGCAATGTGAGATGAAGAACATAGTACAGTTTTGTACCTACCATAAATGTAGATGTTCGAAGATCCACATTGCTGCAGTCCAATTTACCCTCCCTCCTTCCCCTCTGTAGTTAGAGGCGGTTGTGTGGTTTGGGTTGTGAATTTTGTGTATATTGTATATATTGTACATATGATTAGTGCACGGGTGGTTGGTTGTTTTTTGCTGTCTTTTGGTTTTGACCTTTCTTTTTAGGGTCTTCTGACATCTGGGGCAAGAAAAGACTGAGGATATGACGTCGGTCATGCGCATTTCTACCCTGACGTCCTGATGTCAGTCTTAAGCGCCTTGACCGACGTCAGCCTAATACTTTGATATTCGGGCCGACCGAGGACAGCGGACTACCCAAGTGTAAGGACTGCAGCAATGTGGATCTTCGAACATCTACATTTATGGTAGGTACAAAACTGTACTTTTTGTGCTCACTGATACATTTTTATGACAAGACACTTTGCCTAGTTTGTGGTTGTGAAGCAGTGTGTATCCCAGCACTCAGTTGGCTCAATGCAGAGAAGCTTTGAGACCTTGTTCTCATTGGAGAAATGCTTCCTGACAAATTTCCAAAATTTTGGTTTAGCCAGATACACCATTAGATAAGCAAGTGACTGGAAGCAAACTGGGAATGAAAGGGCATGGTAATGTATTATGAGTGAGGGAATTATCAGGATTATAAAACTAACTATTTGGAGAAAGACTACCCTACTGCCAACACTGAACTAAGCACAAAGGTAGTAGGGAATTAAGTCCCTGCACTACACACACAAAAATGGTATAGTAATTGATTGGTAATGTTTCATGTTTAGTAATGAGTAAATGGAATTGTACAGAACTTGCCATAGTATTAGATCAACTTCAAAATGGATCAGTTGGCTGGGCAACTCTCGAAAGTCGAGCAATAATCAGCACTTGAGGGGCAGTATAACTCCTGCAAATAAAAAAAAACAAAACTCTCCTTAGCTTGCCTGTGGCTCTGGCAGCACCAATGGAACAGCGGCGGCATAACTCCTGTAACGCATGGCAGCGGCGGCATGACTCCTGTAATGCATGGCAGCGGTGGCATAACTCCTGTAACTCATGGCAGCGGCAGCATAACTCCTGTAACACAGCAGTAAGAAAACAAAAACAGCTAGTGCGCGAATCCATGTTAGCGTGAAAACTCCACTTTATTAATTTTTTCCAATAAGTCTTGCAGCTGTAAGTGTGGTGGGGTGCCCGCTCCCCCTCGCTCTGATTTTGGTGCCCATGCTAACCATAACATTCCATCCGTGTTATTCATTCTTCAACTCCCCTCCCACCAACCCCCTTCTTGGGCATCTGGAGAAACGAGTATTTACATGGTCTCTAAATATGTTTTATATGGATATATGACTTGATGTGGCTTTCCATAATTCTGTTAATCTTGCTACACTAATGTAGGAATAAACAAGATCTGAGTTAATTGGGTAGGTGCATTGTGGGTAAGGGAGAAGCTTGCGAGATCTGGTGGCTGCAAGCTCTAGCATAGGCCAGGTTGGAGCCAACATATCTGATCCGAACCCACTTGAAGAATGAAGCTCGACAACACAGATGAAACGTTATGTTAAGTACATAACTTTTTTAGTTTGCATTTGACATGTGCAAGTACTGTGGTTTGTAATGAGCATACTGGTTTCTCAGTGATTACGTTCTGCACACAGTTAACTGTTTTACAGCATTTATAAATACTTTGATAGAGATTTGGCAAATGGACTGAATTTGCCTTGCTTTAAAGCTGGCAGCTAAAATTTTTGGTTCAGTAACATCTTTTCCCTACTCATTTTTTCCTTACAGGTGCGAGTAGTTCAAGGTAAAGAACCTCCCCATCTTTTAAGTCTTTTTGGTGGAAAACCTATGGTGATTTACAAAGGTGGAACCTCAAGAGGAGGTGGTCAGACAGCACCTGCAGATGTTCGTCTATTCCAGATTAGAGCAACTTCTTCTGGCTACTGCAAGGCTCTAGAGGCAAGTAAATCATTGTGTAGAAGCTGACAACAAAGCTGCATTTAATCTGATTGTTTACTTAACTACCTATATCATCAGTCTCATCAATTAAATTATGTCAAGTACATCATAAATTAGGCTGAGTATTGCATGATTTAAAAAAGGCAGTGTGATTCACTGGCATGGTGTTATCCTTACCACCACCATTAGGTGCTAGAACACCAGACACCACTGGTGAGAGCTGCGGGTTAGTTCTAGGTGAATAGTGGTCTGCTTTCCCACTTCATGAAAGACTCCTTCACTCTGGGTGGAGCAGGAGTAGATGGTAAAAGGGCGTCACTTTGTGGGCTGATTATCTGTATTTGCAGGGAACATAGTATATGTTGTGTGATGTAATTTAGTAGTCCGCACAGAGTCACTGCATGAATTAA